>NW_027500175.1:0-98784 GCF_021521415.1 Bidens hawaiensis
CTATTCCGCAGTTTTCATGGATCCATTAGATGAACACGGGAGACCTATCGTTTACGGTTTTCTTTGTTTACACTTGCACAGATGTTTTCTCGTTTTTGTGCTCAATTGGGAGCACGGATTGAACTATGAACTATGAGCTATGATCTATTTAGGCTTGATCACAATCTGATTACACCCTTGTTAAACACCAGACATACACGTGTTGCGCGCAGATTTATTGTTATCTATGTATTGTATTAAACTTGATTTCTCACCAACACGCAAGTGTTTGACGTTTTATTTTAACACATGTTCAGGTTTGCTGTAGCTACATTTGGAGCTTGTGGACACGTAGGACGTTTTTACTTTTGGACCTAGATTAAAATGTATCAAGACATGTTTTTGCTGTTCGAATATTATGATTTATAATATATTGATTTATGATGTTTTATGTTATCTTGTTTACTTTGCGCTGTGCGCGAATGAATGTATTTATTAAATATTGACACCCAATAGTGTCACGAGTAATGAAACAATATGTGGCGCCCCGATGTATAATCCGCCTTTGGTCGGGGTGTTACAGATTGGTATCAGAGCTCGTTGACATTAGGATAGGTGGTTAGACGTAACGGCCTAGAATACCTAAGAGTCCCCTCTCGCGCATGAGAGAAATCTCATGTTTGCACGCTTATTGTTAATTACTCGTTATTTATGAATATGCTCGCGCTTGCGCAGTATGTGATCTTATGTTTTATTTCGCGATATTTCGATTTTTAATTGAATTTCGATTTTTATTGATTTTCTTACATATTCGTTTGTTGGATTTGAAAATCCGAAAAGTCATGGTGATACATGAATTGTTGATTTTCAAATTCCATCTACGATTATGTTCTGAGGTTGGAGACTTGAAAAGTCATGGTGATACATGAATTGTCAACCTCCAATACTCATTTTCTTGTATATTTTATATTGAAGATTGAAAAGTCATGGTGATACATGAATTCGTCAATCTCCAATACTCGTTTGCTCGTATATTTTAAATTGGGAATTCGGAAAGTCATGGTGATACATGAATTGTCGATTCTTGATTCAAATTTGTTACCTTTATTAAGTCTGCATTTAGGGTCATTTATTTTACTTTAACTTTTGACAGTAACTGACTCCGCGAAACCAAGCTTTTTAAGGTCATACTTTGCGCTAAAACCAAGATATTAACTAAAATTAAATTTTTTTAGAATGCCTCCACTATCAGCTCGCCATCTCAAGAAGAAAGAAGCCGCGCGCAGACGTTCGCAGCAACGTTCACAGGAAATGGCCGCCGCAATAGCCCAAGCTTTGAGCCAAAACAATACCAACACCTCTGGTTACAACATTAAGTCCTTTAACGCGGGTAACCCTCCAAAGTTCACAGGTCTTGAAGGAGCCACCGTGATGCTCCAGTGGCTTGAGAAAATAGAAAACACTTTCCTCCACACCCAATGCCCCTCAGACAGACGAACCCTATATGCTTCCAGTGTCCTGGAATCTAGAGCGCTTACATGGTGGAATGGAGTAGCTCATGCGCGTGGCGCAGAAGCTGCTTCCAGCATGCTCTGGGAGGAATTTAAGGAAATTCTGACGCGAGAATTCTGCCCTCCCAACGAAGTTAAGCGCTTGGAGGAAGAATTCTGGAACTTGAAGCAATACAGCGGTGAAGCGCGCGAGTACGCGACGCGCTTCCATGAACTAAGCCTGCTTGTCCCTCACCTTGTTACCCCTTCCCGCCGAGCCATAGAGAAATTCCTTGGGGGTCTCCCCATGGAAATTCAAGATTCTGTATGGGCCAGAAACCCAGTAACCCTCTCTGACGCCATCGAGTTGGCCGCTGTGCTCAGCGACAACCATGTCAGAGCAGGAACCCTGTTCCTGCGAGGAGCTGAAAAGACCAAACTCACCAAGACTGTCCCTGAACCAACAGAAACCAAACCAGAACCCTCAAACCGAAACAACCTCAAGCGCAGGCGCAAAGCCTATGCGCTTACCAACCCGCCCATTGTCCAGCAACCCATCTACCAACCTCCAGTTTACGCGCCTAACCCACTGTCAACCTACCCAACACCTCCTGTAGTCCACAACTATGCCCTAACCAATCCAGCACTCCCTGCCCCGCCACCTAAGAAACCTTACACAGGAAATCAACCCTTTTGCCCAACCTGTAGACTTCACCACCCAACCCAAACCCCGTGTCGACAATGTAACTGATGTGGCCGCGTTGGTCACTCTGCCGAATACTGTAGAGTCCCTCTCGCCAACACAACTGCGCCAACACCACCAGTCTACCCGCAGAACCCACAACCAACCTACCAAAACCCACGACCCAGGTCGTGCTATAACTGCGGTGATCCCAGTCATTTCCGGAACGCGTGCCCAAGGCTACAAGTTCAGATTACGCAAGCGAATCCGGTGAACCAGATTTCAAACCAAGTGACGCGTGGACGAGCTTTTAACATAACCGCGCACCAAGCGCAAGCGAATAATGACGTAGTTAATGGTACATTTTTGCTTAACGGATTTTATGCTTCTGTACTTTTGATACTGGCGCCGATCGAAGTTTTATTTCTCGCGCGTTTGAGCAGAAGCTTGCGCGACCGCGCGATAACTTAAAAGAAGATTTTTCAGTTGAATTGGCTAACGGTGAAACTGTTTTAATTAACTCGGTGATTAAAGATTGCACGCTTAACCTTAACGAAAACGATTTTCTGATCGACCTCATCCCCATGCCTCTTGGAAGCTTTGATGTTATCATTGGTATGGACTGGCTCTCGAAGAATCGCGCCGAAGTTATTTGCGCCAAGAAGATGATTCGCATACCTCGAGAGAATGGTGATCTTCATATCTACGGCGAAAAACCCTCCAGTGGTCTTAAACTTATGTCTTGCGCCGAAGCCCGTAGGCTCATGCGGAAAAGATGTATTGCATTTTTAGCCCGTGTGGTTAAACCTGCTGAAGAAAAGAAGAAGCTTCGCGATATCCCCGTTGTGCGTGATTTCCCTGAAGTTTTTCCTGATGATCTTCCTGGTATCCCTCCCGCTCGTGAAGTCGAGTTCCGTATTGATCTTGTCCCTGGTGCTTCCCCCGTAGCTAAATCTCCTTACCGTCTTGCGCCCGCTAAGATGCAAGAATTGGCAAGCCAACTTCAAGAGTTGACTGCTAAAGGATTCATTCGCCCTATCTCTTCGCCCTGGGGTGCTCCGGTGTTGTTCGTTAAAAAGAAAGATGGATCGTTTCGCATGTGTATTGATTACCGCGAGTTGAACAAACTCACTATTAAGAACCGGTATCCCTTACCGCGTATTGACGACCTCTTTGATCAACTCCAAGGTGCCTCTTGTTTCTCCAAGATTGATCTCCGCTCTGGCTATCACCAGTTGCGCATCCGCGATGAAGATGTTCCGAAGACTGCTTTTCGAACTCGTTATGGCCATTTTGAATTCTTGGTCATGTCCTTCGGTTTAACCAACGCACCCGCCGTTTTCACAGATCTAATGAATCGGGTGTGTAGGCCTTTCTTGGATAAATTCGTGATCGTGTTTATCGATGATGTTCTGGTGTATTCTAAGACCAAGGCCGAGCATGAGCAACATCTCCGATTGGTATTGCAAAAGCTTAGAGCTGAGCAACTCTATGCTAAGCTTTCCAAGTGTGAATTCTGGTCTGATTAAGTACAGTTTCTTGGTCATGTTGTTAACAAGATGGGTATTCATGTCGACCCATCCAAGATTGAAGCAATCAAGAACTGGATTACGCCATCTACTCCTACCGAGATCCGTTCCTTTTTGGGCTTAGCTGGTTATTACCGGCGCTTCATTTCGAACTTCTCAAAGATCGCATTGCCTTTAACAGCTCTAACGCACAAAGGTAAACCGTATATTTGGGGCTCGAAGCAAGAAGAAGCCTTTCTGACGCTCAAGCGTTTGTTGTGTGAAGCTCCTGTTCTTGCGCTACCTGAGGGTAATGATGATTTTGTCGTGTACTGCGATGCCTCCAACCAAGGTCTCGGTTGTGTTCTTATGCAACGAGGCAAGGTTATCGCTTACGCATCAAGGCAACTCAAGGTTCATGAAAAGAATTATACGACTCACGACCTCGAACTTGGTGCAGTTGCTTTTGCCTTGAAGATCTGGAGACACTACCTTTATGGTACTAAGTGTATCCTCTACACTGACCATAAAAGCCTTCAGCATATCTTTGATCAAAAGGAACTTAACATGAGGCAACGCCGATGGAACGAACTCATCAGCGATTACGATTGTGAGATCCGGTATCATCCTGGTAAGGCTAATGTGGTAGCCGATGCGCTCAGCCGAAAACCCTGCCATCTGTCACACCCCCAAAATCCACTAACGGAGTTTTACCGTCAGAGGGTGTGAACTGGCAGGATCGGATTCATTAGTTATAACTAAACCAAAGAAAAACGTTTAAATGAAAGTAAATGCGGAAGCGTAAAACCTTAATTCAAAAGTTGCGTCACGCAGGACGACTTAAAACCAAATGTAACTGTTAAAATTAAGTTTGCAGAATAAAAGTGTTTTCATTAATGCATGCTCCTAAACCGCGCGCCCGCCTCGGCTACCTGAGAATAACATACTAAAAGTGTCAACACAAGGTTGGTGAGTTCACAAGTTAAATAAGGTAAATTGTTTAGCGTTTTGCGTAACCTCGTTACGATGTTTAAATGTTGCGTAACCCCGTTACGACGTTTGAGTGTGTAACCACGTTACAGCGTTTAAGTGTTGCGTAACCCCGTTACGGCGTTTGAGTGTGTAACCACGTTACAGCGTTTAAGTGTTTTGCATTACCAGATAGTGTTATGTCAAATTATATATCGATAGGTAGCTAATCTATACAACAAGTATCGCTAAGTGGTTCGCGACCGAAGCTGACTGTTTATCAAGTGCCCGTCACCAGGTCCTCCAGACCATGGTAAGTGTTAGCCAAAATTTACACCCACTCAACCTCCAGTTGAGCTTAGCGTCGAGTGGGGTTTGTCAAACCCAGTAGTACTACCCAAAAGTGACTCGCTATTCCAAATATTAACCGGTCCAATGTGTGGGACTTCAAATGTTATGTATGCCGCTTAGCCTTTACAAGTGATATATAATTTATAACAAAATCTTTCATCTGCGTTTATCTCAGAAAATATGTTTATCGGAGTATGTTATCTCCCCCAAGTGAAAAACGTTTGAAAACAGTTTAAGAGTGGGGTAAGTGAACTCACTGTTTGCGAAGAATATCCGATCTAGATCACCAAGTGATGCGCGTCGTAGAAAACTCTCTAGCGTTCTAAAATAACAAGGAAATTTTCTAAGTAGCGGAACATTTAACGAGTCTCTAGACTCGGCACATAATACCTATGCACGTAACATGTTTCGTGTTTCGTTTGTGAATCGTGTGTGACTTGAACAAGTACAATTGTGATACGATACATGAGTGAGCAATTACTTTCGTGTCACGTATTAATAACATACTTATTAGCAATTATTCCCGTAAGGGCATTTTGGTCAACAAACAAAGACTAACTAACCATTATTCCCCATAAGGGCAATTTGGTCAATTCATGGAAATCAACTAGCAACTATTCCCCGCAAGGGTATTTTGGTCAAAATACAACAATTATATAAAAACTATCATATTTCATGCATTCCTATACAACTCAGCAGCTAGTTTCGTTATGACAGAATTTCTACTTGAAAGATTGCACTAGTTCACCGATTATAACGTCTCAATTAATTCACCAAAAATTTCCACAGAAGCATACATATCTTAGGTTTCCAGAACATGTTTTATCTTATTTTTATTCCATATAGATTGCTCATAATGATCAAAACACTACAGTAAACTCATATCAGTCAGATTCATGCGCAACAGAATGTTATTTGGAATTCCCGTTAAACGAAAAATCCAATAAATGTAAGACCACTTGGGTTTGGTTCCTAACTCAGTGAGTCAACTTCCAGAAGTGGAACCAACCCAATTGGTCTCGTGGTTCATGAGATATAACATTTACAACATAACCTAACAGCAGGTCTAACAGCTCAGCTTTGCATCACGTTTTTGTAAAATCATAAAAGTATACTTCCACTTATCCAAAAATTACGAATTTATACTTCATAGAAACTAGACTCAACCTAGTTTACTGCAGTACCCACAATCTCAATCAATTTTCACGTTTACACTTTGTTACAGTTAGTTAAACATCGTATATACATTCTGTCCAGAATCTGTTCACATCAAAACTCAACATAATCACAACCGATGAACTATCATGCATCCATATAACCCTCTAGACACTATAACTACTATCCATGCATATCAATCACACCATACATACAAGATTAGGGTTTGTGATCTAATCCAAATCAAAGACAACAATGAATCATGCAACAACATCAATCTAGTTATCAATCTATTATGCAACTAACAAGAATCATATTGATCACATACATACATATAATCGGCCTACTTAGGGTTTACATACAACCCATTAAACATCAAAATTACACAACAAGGAGGTAAGGGATGATCAAGTATACCTTCCTAGCACCTAGTTCTTGGATTAATCTCTTGATTGATGTGTGTGTGTGTGATCTTTGTGGACGGCAGCCGTGGAGAGGGAACAAGAGACTTCCGATCGGAAGTTGTAGGGTTAGGGAAAATAGTTAGGGTTTAGTGTTTAAGTTATATTTATAAATAATCAAGTTACATTCTAGTCCCTCTTCTTTCCAAGTGTTGTTTTTCTAGAACATTCCATCATACTTGGACAATAAGTTAACATGACCATAGTATTATCACATAGCACATAATCCTAACACATAATAATCATATAATTATTGTTTTTACGTTTGTCGTTTATTTATCAATCGTTTGCGTCAACTCGTTTGCGTTTCGGTGCAAATCCCGAAAGACTACCCATGTAGTGAGTGTTAAGCGTCATTTAAACCCTAGTTTAAATGTAATGAAGTGTGCGTTATAGATTCAACGATCTTAAAGTTTGAATTGACGGAGTTGAGTTAACGGAGTTAACCTGGAATTGACGATTGTCACATCATTCCCTTGTTAAAGAATTTTCGTCCCGAAAATTTGAGTCAAGTCGTGATGAGAGTCTGAAAGAGTAAGAAGAAAAATTTCAGTTTGTCATATCATCCCCTAGTAAAAAGAAATTTCGTCCCGAAATTTAATTCATACCTCCGGTGATGTTTGACGGTTTGCCGGGTTTCGCGGTTTTCGGTGTTTGGTTAGCCCTTCAAAAAGGTGGGGATACTTTTTCATCATTTGATCCTCGCGTTCCCACGTGAACTCCGGTCCACGTCTCGAGTTCCAACGAACTTTAACGATTGGAATTTTGCTGTGTTTGAGCGTTTTGGTTTCCCAATCCAAAACCTCGACTGGTTCCTCAATGAACCGTAACTGTTCATCGACTTGTAGTTCCTCCAAAGGGACTACTTGGGTTTCATCAGATAGGCATTTCTTCAAATTTGAAACGTGGAATACATCGTGTACGCCACTGAGTTCTGTTGGTAGGTCCAGTCGGTACGCCACCGGACCAATGCGCTCAGTTATCCGGTACGGACCAACATACCGTGGGTTGAGTTTGTTTCGCTTACCAAAGCGAACCACACCTTTCCAAGGTGAGACTTTGAGTAACACCCGATCGTTTACTTGAAATTCGAGAGGTTTTCGGCGCTTGTCGGCGTAACTCTTTTGGCGATCTCGTGCTGCTGCCATGCGATTTCGGATTTGAACGATCTTTTCCGAGGTTTCGAGTACCAGTTCCGGACCAGTGATTTGGCTATCACCCACCTCTGCCCAGCAGAGTGGTGATCGACACTTCCGTCCGTACAGCGCTTCAAACGGTGCTGCCTTAATACTTGCGTGGTAGCTGTTATTATACGAAAACTCTACCAAGGGTAAGTGGGGTTCCCAACTCTTTCCGAAATCTAAGACGCATGCACGCAACATATCCTCCAGGGTCTGAATAGTCCGTTCACTTTGCCCATCCGTCTGAGGATGGTATGCGGTACTCATATCAAGACGTGTGCCCAGTGCGCTTTGCAGCGACTTCCAAAAGTGTGAGGTAAAACGAGAATCTCGATCGGAAATGATCGAGACAGGCACTCCGTGTCTCGACACCACTTCCTTCATGTAGACACGAGTCAGTCTTTCCATTTTGTCTGTTTCTTTAATTGCTAAGAAGTGTGCCGATTTAGTCAATCGGTCAACGATCACCCAGATGGTATCGCATCCCGTCGGTGTCTTAGGCAAACCCGTAATAAAGTCCATTGAGATTTGCTCCCATTTCCACATTGGGAGTTCCGGTTGTTGCAGTAGACCAGATGGTTTCTGGTATTCTATCTTGACTCTGGCACAAGTCAAGCATTTGCTCACGTAGGTGGCGATGTCGGCTTTCATGTTCGGCCAACAGTAAAGTTCCTTTAAATCATGATACATTTTATCTGAGCTAGGGTGGATAGAATATCGGGACTTGTGAGCTTCGTCCATCACTAGAGTTCTCAACTCTCCGTATCGTGGAACCCAAATCCGGTTCTCAAAATATCGGACCCCGTCCGATCTGGTTTCAAGTTGCTTGCTCATGCCCCGCATGAGTTCCGATGGAAGATTATCATCTTTCAAAGCTTCCAGTTGCGCATCGCGAATCTGATCGGGTAAGCTGGCATGAATCGTGAGTTGCAATGCTCTCACCCGTCTGGGTTTATCTGTTTCTTTTCTGCTGAGGGCGTCGGCCACCACATTGGCCTTGCCAGGGTGGTACTTGATGGCACAATCATAATCTTTAAGCAGCTCGACCCAACGACGCTGTCGCATGTTCAGCTCTTTCTGATCGTAGATATGTTGGAGACTCTTGTGGTCGGTGTAAATGGTAAACCTGGTACCGTACAAGTAATGCCTCCATATCTTTAGAGCAAACACTACAGCTCCGAGTTCCAAATCGTGGGTCGTGTAGTTCTTCTCGTGAACCCGTAGTTGTCTAGAGGCGTAGGCTATAACCTTCTCGAGTTGCATCAGCACACAACCGAGACCTTGTATAGATGCGTCACAGTGTACCTCAAAGTTCTCCGTTCCCTCGGGGAGAGCTAAAATAGGGGCGCTACAAAGCTTGGTTTTCAACAGTTGAAAAGCGGATTCTTGCGCGTCACCCCAGTTGTACTTAGTGCCCTTGTGAGTCAAAGCGGTGAGGGGTTGAGCAATCTTTGAAAATCCCTCGATGAAACGCCGATAGTAGCCGGCCAATCCTAGGAATTGTCGCACCTCAGTCGGAGTCTTAGGTGCTTCCCAGTTTTTGATGGCCTCTACCTTACCGGGATCGACATGGATACCATTCTCGTTGATCACATGTCCTAAAAAGTGAACCTCGCGAAGCCAAAATTCACATTTCGAGAGTTTAGCATACAGTTGTTCCTTCTTCAGCAGTTCCAGAATTATCCTCAAGTGCTCTTCGTGGTCAGTCTCGTTCTTGGAGTAGACGAGAATATCATCAATGAAAACAATCACAAACTTGTCGAGGTACGCCTTGCATACTCGATTCATGAGATCCATAAATACGGCTGGTGCGTTGGTTAGGCCAAAAGGCATAACCGAAAACTCGTAGTGACCATACCGTGTTCTGAAAGCCGTTTTTGAAATATCTTCTTCGCGCACTCTCAGCTGGTGATAACCGGATCGTAGATCGATCTTCGAGTAGTAACTCGATCCCTGAAGCTGGTCAAACAAATCATCAATTCGGGGTAAAGGATAACGGTTCTTGACCGTCACCTTGTTCAACTCCCGGTAGTCGATGCACATTCGGAAAGTCCCGTCTTTCTTTCGGACAAACAAGACAGGGGCTCCCCATGGCGATGAGCTAGGTCGGATAAAACCTTTATCCAACAAATCTTGCAACTGGGTGGACAACTCCTGAAGTTCCGCCGGTGCGAGCCGATACGGGGCTCGTGCTATGGGTGCTGCACCGGGTGTCAACTCGATCTGAAATTCGACTTGACGAATAGGAGGGAGTCCAGGTAAATCCTCCGGGAAAACTTCCGGAAAGTCTCGCACAACCGGTATGTCTTCAATTCGTTTCTCCTCCGCGGGTTTCTCAACAATCTGCGCCAAAATTGCCGGATGACCCTTTCGTAAATACTTCTGTGCCTTCATAAGGGTAATGACGCTGGTGGTCATGCCGCCTCTCTCGCCTCGGACCGAAATGATCTCGCCAGAAGGGGTGGTAATATGGACGATCTTATCATGGCATATAATCTCCGCTCGGTTCTCAGATAACCAGTCCATGCCGACAACGACATCGAAACTACTAAGCGTAAAAGGAATAAGGTCGATGTCAAAGACATGACCTGACAGTTTCAACTTACATCCCGCAAGTATATGAGTTGTTATTACAGTTTTACCGTTAGCTAATTCGACAGGAAACTCAGCGTCTAACGGGGTTGGAGTAAGGTTTAAAAGTTGGCTAAAGGCCTTTGACACAAAACTCCTATCAGCTCCAGTGTCAAACAAAACAGAAGCAAAACAATCGTTTATAGGGAACTTACCAGACACCACATGCGGATCTCTGCGGGCTTGACCCGATCCAATCACAAACGCTCTTCCTTTGCCATTTCCTCCACCGTTACTGCCACTTCCATTGCCCCCATTGTTGTCATTATGTTTCAGCTTGGGGCAATCCTTCCGGAAATGACCTTCCTGTCCACATTCAAAACATCCCTTAGTCGTCATCGGTTGTTTAGGAGCACCCTTTGCCGCAAGGTCTCCTCTACAGTCCTTCGCTAGGTGACCTATCTTTCCACATCTTTGACACTTGACACGGTCACACTGACCAACATGATGAAAGTTGCACCTGTTGCACTTTGGATACTTCCCAACATATCCGCTCGAAACCTGCCCACTACCGTTGTTGTTGTTGTTGTGATTCTGAGTGTTGAAACTCCGAGTAAATTCGGGCTTACGGTAGTGGTGTTGCGGTGGGAGGTTTGAGGATGAAGATCTGGTGTTGTCAAATTTTCTCTTCCCGCTGTTCGGGTTGCTGTTGTTGTTACTGTTGCTGACGTGGTCATTACTCGGGTTGTCACGGGCTTTAGCAGTCGAACCCCTCGGTGGTAACGCACCCTGGGTCACAGCCTGATCCGTCAGTTTGTGAGCCAAACGGATCGCTTGTTGGATCGTGGCTGGTCTGGAAGACGTCACCATACCCTGAATCTGTGGTGCTAACCCATCAATGTACATCTCTATTCTCTTGCTCGGCGGATCCACCATCCGCGGACACATCACCGCCAACTCGTGCGAACGAGTAGTGTAGGCTTCAATCTCTGAACCCACCATTTTCAATGACCAAAACTCCGACTCTAACTTCGAAATTTCTTCCCTCGGACAGTACTCTTCTCGCATCATGTTTTTGAACTCCTCCCAGTTCATCGCGTTAGCCAGTTCTAATCCAAGAATCTGGACGTTCGAATTCCACCAAGTGAGGGCGGAATCCTCAAGTGTCCCAGCAGCAAACTTGACCCTACTGGCAGGGGGACAGTTACACATCTCAAAGGCCGACTCGGCCTTCTCAGCCCAACGCAGGAAGCCTATAGCTCCCTCAGTGCCCTTAAACGTACTGGGCTTGCAGTCTAAGTAGTTCTTGAAGGTACATGCTCCATTCGGACCTCCTGTTTGATTTTGAACGTGTGCAGCTAAAGCGGCAGCAACATGGTCATTCAGCAGGGTTTGGAGTTCAGCTGCAGTCATGCTGATGTTACCACGTCCTCGTCCAGCGTTTCTTCCGGCCATTTCCTAGAATCACAGTATAAAATGTTAAACATGAATTTTTCTTTCATATACAACACACCATACATGTAATAAAAAAAATAGGTAAGAAAGAAAAATAAGGAACAACATCACATCACAACCACATATTAGTCTAAATAAAAATTCATGATTAAAACCATTGTATTCGCTACAAAGTATTTCCAATCAATCCTTAAAATCATAGAAAAATAATAGTTAGGATGGAGACAACCCCTCCATCTAAGTGTCATCATCACTAGATGTCGTCATCGGAGGACACCTCTGAATGTGCCTCCTCCTCAGCCGGTTCCTCCTCCGGCTCCTCTTCGGGATCTTCCTCGGGATCCTCCTCAGGCTCCTCTTCGGGATCTTCTTCAGGTTCCTCTTCAGGCTCTGCCTCGGGTTCTGCTGCGTTCTGGGCAAGTTGCATTTGTAGGATATCGCAACGTTCTAATGCTATTTCGGTTCGGGTCCTTGCTTCTTGGAGTTGCTCTTGCAAGTCTATCATCTCGGCTTGCATCTTCATCATAACCTTGGTTTGTTGCTCACTAGTCTCTTGCATTTCTTTCGTTGCCGCTGCCATGCGGGCAATCTCCTCCTGAGTCTCGGTTCCATCTTTAAACAGTCTGGCAACATTTTCTCTAGAGTAGCGCATGTAACCCACATCACGCTCCAAACAAGAAACGACAGCTGCGAGAACTCTCTCTACAGGTTCGGGTATAGGTGGTAGAGTGTTAGGGTAAGCAGGGTGGTTCGGGTGAGGCAATGGGGGAACTTGTTCACGGTAGACCATACGTCTGATCATGTTGGGGTACCACTCCCAGCTAACGTCGTTGTCATACAAGCCTCCGGATAGGCGGTACCTCTTCGGTGCAGGAGCTTCGAGTTCCGGGACTACGTGGGGTGGCGAGGCAGTAGGTAACTGCGGTTCCTTCCCGTGAGCATGCGTCATCGAATCGGATGATGATGAGGGTGGCGTCGACATTTCTACAGGTAAGCCGTGTATATGCGCGCGTATGAGTAAAGGAGGTAAGGGAATAAGATTTCAAGACTACACAAACCTATGCAGTGCGTATCATTATAACTAATGGGTCGTCGCGGTTATAGTCTAGTATGCATGCAGCTTTCTAGTTCGCTATAACCAATGGCTCTGATACCAATCTGTCACACCCCCAAAATCCACTAACGGAGTTTTACCGTCAGAGGGTGTGAACTGGCAGGATCGGATTCATTAGTTATAACTAAACCAAAGAAAAACGTTTAAATGAAAGTAAATGCGGAAGCGTAAAACCTTAATTCAAAAGTTGCGTCACGCAGGACGACTTAAAACCAAATGTAACTGTTAAAATTAAGTTTGCAGAATAAAAGTGTTTTCATTAATGCATGCTCCTAAACCGCGCGCCCGCCTCGGCTACCTGAGAATAACATACTAAAAGTGTCAACACAAGGTTGGTGAGTTCACAAGTTAAATAAGGTAAATTGTTTAGCGTTTTGCGTAACCTCGTTACGATGTTTAAATGTTGCGTAACCCCGTTACGACGTTTGAGTGTGTAACCACGTTACAGCGTTTAAGTGTTGCGTAACCCCGTTACGGCGTTTGAGTGTGTAACCACGTTACAGCGTTTAAGTGTTTTGCATTACCAGATAGTGTTATGTCAAATTATATATCGATAGGTAGCTAATCTATACAACAAGTATCGCTAAGTGGTTCGCGACCGAAGCTGACTGTTTATCAAGTGCCCGTCACCAGGTCCTCCAGACCATGGTAAGTGTTAGCCAAAATTTACACCCACTCAACCTCCAGTTGAGCTTAGCGTCGGGTGAGGTTTGTCAAACCCAGTAGTACTACCCAAAAGTGACTCGCTATTCCAAATATTAACCGGTCCGATGTGTGGGACTTCAAATGTTATGTATGCCGCTTAGCCTTTACAAGTGATATATAATTTATAACAAAATCTTTCATATGCGTTTATCTCAGAAAATATGTTTATCGGAGTATGTTATCTCCCCCAAGTGAAAAACGTTTGAAAACAGTTTAAGAGTGGGGTAAGTGAACTCACTGTTTGCGAAGAATATCCGATCTAGATCACCAAGTGATGCGCGTCGTAGAAAACTCTCTAGCGTTCTAAAATAACAAGGAAATTTTCTAAGTAGCGGAACATTTAACGAGTCTCTAGACTCGGCACATAATACCTATGCACGTAACATGTTTCGTGTTTCGTTTGTGAATCGTGTGTGACTTGAACAAGTACAATTGTGATACGATACATGAGTGAGCAATTACTTTCGTGTCACGTATTAATAACATACTTATTAGCAATTATTCCCGTAAGGGCATTTTGGTCAACAAACAAAGACTAACTAACCATTATTCCCCATAAGGGCAATTTGGTCAATTCATGGAAATCAACTAGCAACTATTCCCCGCAAGGGTATTTTGGTCAAAATACAACAATTATATAAAAACTATCATATTTCATGCATTCCTATACAACTCAGCAGCTAGTTTCGTTATGACAGAATTTCTACTTGAAAGATTGCACTAGTTCACCGATTATAACGTCTCAATTAATTCACCAAAAATTTCCACAGAAGCATACATATCTTAGGTTTCCAGAACATGTTTTATCTTATTTTTATTCCATATAGATTGCTCATAATGATCAAAACACTACAGTAAACTCATATCAGTCAGATTCATGCGCAACAGAATGTTATTTGGAATTCCCGTTAAACGAAAAATCCAATAAATGCAAGACCACTTGGGTTTGGTTCCTAACTCAGTGAGTCAACTTCCAGAAGTGGAACCAACCCAATTGGTCTCGTGGTTCATGAGATATAACATTTACAACATAACCTAACAGCAGGTCTAACAGCTCAGCTTTGCATCACGTTTTTGTAAAATCATAAAAGTATACTTCCACTTATCCAAAAATTACGAATTTATACTTCATAGAAACTAGACTCAACCTAGTTTACTGCAGTACCCACAATCTCAATCAATTTTCACGTTTACACTTCGTTACAGTCAGTTAAACATCGTATATACATTCTGTCCAGAATCTGTTCACATCAAAACTCAACATAATCACAACCGATGAACTATCATGCATCCATATAACCCTCTAGACACTATAACTACTATCCATGCATATCAATCACACCATACATACAAGATTAGGGTTTGTGATCTAATCCAAATCAAAGACAACAATGAATCATGCAACAACATCAATCTAGTTATCAATCTATTATGCAACTAACAAGAATCATATTGATCACATACATACATATAATCGGCCTACTTAGGGTTTACATACAACCCATTAAACATCAAAATTACACAACAAGGAGGTAAGGGATGATCAAGTATACCTTCCTAGCACCTAGTTCTTGGATTAATCTCTTGATTGATGTGTGTGTGTGTGATCTTTGTGGACGGCAGCCGTGGAGAGGGAACAAGAGACTTCCGATCGGAAGTTGTAGGGTTAGGGAAAATAGTTAGGGTTTAGTGTTTAAGTTATATTTATAAATAATCAAGTTACATTCTAGTCCCTCTTCTTTCCAAGTGTTGTTTTTCTAGAACATTCCATCATACTTGGACAATAAGTTAACATGACCATAGTATTATCACATAGCACATAATCCTAACACATAATAATCATATAATTATTGTTTTTACGTTTGTCGTTTATTTATCAATCGTTTGCGTCAACTCGTTTGCGTTTCGGTGCAAATCCCGAAAGACTACCCATGTAGTGAGTGTTAAGCGTCATTTAAACCCTAGTTTAAATGTAATGAAGTGTGCGTTATAGATTCAACGATCTTAAAGTTTGAATTGACGGAGTTGAGTTAACGGAGTTAACCTGGAATTGACGATTGTCACATCATCTTAACTGTATCTTGCCGCGCACGCAGCTTCACTTCGCGCCGATCCAAAGCAACCTTGAATCGCGCATTCGTGACGCGCAGCGCGCATCCATCAGTAATGGTAACCTTCGCGCCGAGTTAGCGTGTGGCGCGGAAGCGCACTTTGTCCCTAATCTGAGTGGAATTCTCTGCTATCTTAATCGCATCTGGATTCCCTTTGATGAGAATCTTCGCGCTGATATCCTGAGTGAAGCGCATAAATCTCGGTATTCTATTCATCCCGGCGCTGATAAGATGTACAAGGATTTGCGCATTACTTATTGGTGGCCTGGTATGAAGAAGGATATTGCTGTGTTCGTAGCTAAATGCCTGACTTGTTCTAAGGTAAAAGCTGAACACCAACGCCCATCTGGTTTGCTCGAACAACCAGAAATTCCTACGTGGAAATGGGAATGTGTAGCGATGGACTTTATTACCAAGTTACCTTTGACAGCAAGCAAACATGATAGCATTTGGGTAATAGTGGATCGTTTGACTAAGTCTGCTCACTTTCTGCCCATTCGTGAAAACTACCGTGTTGAGCAACTCGCGCAGCTTTATGTCAAGGAAATTGCCTGCCGCCATGGTACTCCTTTGAGCATCATATCCGATCGCGATGGCCGTTTTATATCTCGCTTTTGGAAATCTCTCCAATCTGCGCTAGGAACTCGCTTGGACATGAGTACGGCATATCATCCCCAGACTGACGGTCAGTCTGAGCGAACTATTCAAACTCTTGAGGATATGCTCCGATCTTGTGTTCTTGATTTTGGAGGTAATTGGGATTCACACCTGCCTTTGATTGAGTTTTTTTATAATAACAGCTATCATTCCAGTATTGGTATGGCCCCATTTGAAGCACTTTACGGTCGTAAGTGCCGCTCCCCGATTTGTTGGAGCGAAGTGGGAGAAGCTCAAATCACAGGACCCGAACTTGTTCAAGAGACAACCGATAAAATCGCCAAGATCCGTGATCATCTGCTGACTGCTAGAAGCCGACAGAAGAGTTACGCAGATCGCAGGCGAAAGCCTCTCGAATTTCAAGTTGGTGATCTTGTTCTCCTCAAAGTGTCGCCCTGGAAGGGTGTTGTCCGCTTTGGGAAGAAAGGTAAGCTTGCTCCTCGTTATGTTGGTCCATTCAAGATTCTCGCGCGTGTAGGAAAAGTTGCCTACAGACTTGACCTGCCGCCCACGCTCAGTAATGTGCATCCAACGTTCCATGTATCCAATCTCAAGAAGTGTTTAGCTGACGAGAACCTTCACATTTCACTTGATGAAGTTCAAGTTGATGAAACTATGCATTTCGTGGAGAAGCCTGTTGAGATTATGGATCGCGAGGTAAAGCAAACCAAGCGCAGTCGTATCCCTATCGTGAAAGTTCGCTGGGAGTCCAAGCGCGGAGCCGAGTTTACATGGGAAAGGGAAGATCAAATGAAGATCAAGTACCCGCACCTGTTCTCTGCGCAACCTACTTCGAGATAAATTTCGGGACGAAATTTCTTAAAGTAGGGGAGACTGTGACATCTGCCCGATCCGACCCGACCCAGGTACCCGTTTCTCTGACCCGATCTCTTTCTTTTATGATTTAATATTTATTTATACTTATATTTTACTTTTAATAATAATATATATTTTCCTTCCCGCCTCTTTCCCTCTTCTTCTCTCTTTCCGCCTTCTTTTCCCTCTTGTCGCCGTTCCGCCCTTACGCCTTGTTTCCCTCTTTTTCTTCTAACTCTTTGCTTGTCCTTTGTTCCTTCCCGCCTAAGGTTGTCTGCGCAGCTCCACGCGCCAGACTCCTTACAAGGAAGCCTGCGTGAAGACCACCTGTTACAGCGATACGTGAGACGAACTCTTCTCGCAGCGCGCTAAGAATTGTAATTCTTCTCACAGCGCGCTAAGAACGGTAGTTCTTCCCGCGACGCGCTAAGGATTTGTAGTTCTTCTCGCAGCGCGCTAAGAATCGTAGTTCATCCCTCGACGCGCGAAGAATTATAGTTCTTCCCGCGGCGCGCTAGGAATTTTAGTTCCTCCCGCGGCGCGCTAAGAAATGTGATTCTTCCCGCGGCGCGCTTAGAAATGTAGTTCTTTCCGCGACGCGTTAAGGTTGGTTCCGTCTACCTTCGCGCTCGCGCTCTCTTGACCTTCTGTGTCTGCCTTCGCGCTCAAGCCTTCTCGCGCTAAACCCTTTGAGTTTTCTTCTGTTTAATCTAGCCATTTGCTTTTGTGTTGTCTTATCTTTTGTGCTGTTGACCTAATCTGCTTTATGTCTGAAAAGTTACTTTCGGCGCAGCATGCGCACCAACCCCATTGGTTGGCAGAAAAAGTGACTGACATTATCTTTTGAGATCTGCTTTTTCCATGCTTGACCAGTACCTTTTTCTGAACCGCCCATGCCTTTTTACTGTTCCCTGTCAGCCTTTTTCTCTTTTTCCCTGCTGCCATATCTTTTGATATCTTTTACTTGCTTTTGGATATCTTTTGTTATCTTTTGTTTTGTCTTGTTCTGTTTGTCTTGGAATATTTTCCCCTTTTTCTGGATTCATGTCTCCTAGGGTTTCTCTATAAATAATAATGTTATTTTCCTAACACATCACACACAAACACTTAATCTCTCCTATTCTCTCTTCCTCCTTGCTCTCTCTGCCGTCTTCCCCTTGCATCCGTATTCCTCCCTGTTCTGCCCTGCTTTTCCGGTAATATATATATTATATATAATAATTTACTTATTAATTATGCTAACTTATAATCAAGACTTAAAACAGATCATTAAAACAATAATCTTTAATTATAGGTTAACTTGTGCTTGTTTAAAGTTGGTTCTTGCTTTATCTTACACCGCATCGTTTATCAAGTGAGTAATCTCGTACCTAATCCCTTTTTATTTTTACTGTTTTGGGATGTTCATGTGTTCGTACAAACTTAGAGTCTTAAACTTGTTTATGAACTTTAGTCGCGCAGTATCCCATGTGTTGAGGACGTTTACTTGGCTGTTATTTGTATGTGTGTATCATTAACCGCTTTGTTCGGCCTATTCCGCAGTTTTCATGGATCCATTAGATGAACACGGGAGACCTATCGTTTACGGTTTTCTTTGTTTACACTTGCACAGATGTTTTCTCGTTTTTGTGCTCAATTGGGAGCACGGATTGAACTATGAACTATGAGCTATGATCTATTTAGGCTTGATCACAATCTGATTACACCCTTGTTAAACACCAGACATACACGTGTTGCGCGCAGATTTATTGTTATCTATGTATTGTATTAAACTTGATTTCTCACCAACACGCAAGTGTTTGACGTTTTATTTTAACACATGTTCAGGTTTGCTGTAGCTACATTTGGAGCTTGTGGACACGTAGGACGTTTTTACTTTTGGACCTAGATTAAAATGTATCAAGACATGTTTTTGCTGTTCGAATATTATGATTTATAATATATTGATTTATGATGTTTTATGTTATCTTGTTTACTTTGCGCGTGCGCGAATGAATGTATTTATTAAATATTGACACCCAATAGTGTCACGAGTAATGAAACAATATGTGGCGCCCCGATGTATAATCCCCCTTTGGTCGGGGTGTTACATGGGTGTCTTGAACTGACCCATCAAGTTTTGCTACTGACCTATTAGGTTCAGTACATGTAACTGGAATGTCAGACGATGGCGACATTTCAATATCACAATCAAAATAATTAATAGTTAGAAGATCTGACTTTGTTACGTTGTGCGATTTGAATGGAATCGAATAAAACGGAATATGCTCAAGGAAGATCACATGCCTCGAAACGTATAGCTTCTTACTCGCATGATCAAAACAACGATATCCTTTCTGACCAGTGTCATATCCTTTCAGACCACTAGCATAACCCAAGAATACACATAATGCCGACTTATTTGACAATTTGTCTCGTTCAACATGAAGACGTAGAAAAAAGCAAGTGCATCGAAAAACCCTTAATTCATCGTAATCTAGAAGTTCATCGTATAGTTTTTCAAATGGTGACATCCCAGAATTGTGAAAAGTAGGAATCCGATTAATCACATGTTGGGCAGTTAGGGGGGCTTCTCTGCAAAATATATATATATATATATATATATATATATATATATATATATACTTGGAACATCAGCGGATTGGAGAAATGAGCGAGCAGCCTCCATAAGATGACAATGTTTTCTTTCAGCAACACCCTTCTGCTTAGGGGTGTCGGCACAAGACGCTTGGTAACATCTAGTGCAAGTAACCGGGTAAATCATTGCAGGTATATTCACCCCCTAAGTCACACCTAAAGCATTTTATCACAGCCAAGTGTTGCGTCTTAACATAGGCTCTAAAATTTTTGTATATGGTAAAGAACTCAAATCTATGTTTCTATCTTTATAACCCATTTAACAAAACCCGTAAACCATTTACCCAGACCCGAAGTTCATATCCATACCCGCATACCGTGACCCGTTTATCTTACTTGATGCACAATCTTCGTCATAAATTAGGAATTGAACCATGTTTTTGATTGTTCTTGCTATTATCGGCCTAAACAACTCAAGTAATTAGGAAACAAGATCATAAATTATGCGTAATTGATATATTCATGAACCGACATAACCTAAAATCGGTTATATAACCTAGAATCTATAATAGTTCAATTAAACGTGTCTGCACACCCCTCATACCAGCGCCTACTGAAGCCCCTTGGTTAATTGGATTTTCAATGTCTGTGTATACCCCGTTCGTCGTTGTCTTTGGCCGGCGTTGTTGATACAAGTATACCTGTGTTTAATCATCGAATCAGGTAATCAATTATATGGTTTAGTTCGTCTTGATCTGCTTTACAATAGCCTTAACATTAATTTATCAAACGTTTAGCGGGTTGAGCAATTGATGTAACACCCACAAAGTTTAGGTCCAAATTTGACAAGTTTATAATAGATAAAGGACCAAAAAATAATCATGAGAAAGGTAATAGGAAAATGTATGATAAAGAAAATGAAGCATATTATGTTAAGGGAATAAGTAAGGAAACTCCATCCCACATGGAAGGTGGGAAAGAAATAAAAGCACTTTACAAGGAAGGAGTTTTCCATGGTAATGTTCTTATGGGGCTAACCACTCTCACTAGCCCTAGCGGAGGGTGCGAAGCACCCGACGCGCAGGCGCACGGACTCGGGCGATGGGCGTAATGTGGCGTTTTGATGGCGCACTTGGCACTTCGCATGCTCGCATCGCCGCGAGCCGCATAAGGGTCGCTTTGGTATTTTTGAACTATGGAAGATCGACCAAGAAGTGACAAGATACTAAAGTTCAAGGACTAAAAATAAAAATTCTGATTTCCAGACCCGTCGCGCTACGCGACGGGTATACAAACTAGATCATCACGCTACGCGATGCAGTTTCCCATGAGTTTAGAAAAAGGGGCGTCGCGCTACGCGATGGTCCAGAAGGAAGGGGGTATCGCGCTACGCGATGACCCGGTTAAGTAACTGGATCAACCACGTGTCAACACGTGGCAATCTCTGGTGGATTGCGGCGTCGCGCTATGCGATGGCCAGAGGAAAACCCCATCGCGCTACGCAATGGTGGTCAAAACTTTTCCTATAAAGGGGGCTACGGGTTTGAAGCATTCTCATCCCAAAAACACCTTTCTTTACACACAAATAACCTAGGGAGGTGTTACCGACGATCGTGAGGTTCCGAGACTCTGATTTCTCGTAAAACGTGCATGAATTGAAGTTCTGACACTCTGTCGAGTGGTTAAGCGAGTTCGAAATAAGGTTCTGACGGTTTAAGTAGAAGTGCTACTTGTACAAGGCTTAGGCAAATCAAAATACCCGCGTAAGGTAGGGATTCTGCTTAAGTTATTATTTTATTATTATTTTATATAGCTTAGACCCTAGTCAAGGGTATAGGCTATACCTTGATCAAGTAAGTAAGTGAAATATAAGCTTTCATAAGATAAGATTATTGATGAAATGTTGTTCTTTATTTTTATAAAGATATTACTTATGAAAGAAGAAACTTGATATATACGTTTCTTCATGATGAAGAAACATAACATATAAATGTTTTACAAAATGAAATTAATATCAAGGTAAAGGTTATGCAAATAGACTTAAGGTCTATAGCTAGATTGTAGATCTAGTTATTTATAGAATGTTATTCTCGTACTATAGATCCGAGATAAAGATCCGACATCTGTTGGTGAGAAATCTTGAAATTAACAAAAGGTGAATACGTCCAAACCTTTTTATAGTGTGAAATGTTTTATGACATGAATACGTCTATGTGCTATATATTTTGAAAAGATATTTACTCTTTGAAACTATGGACTGTTATCCATATGTAAAAGAGTTATGGAAATATTTGCATGAGGGTTGGTTCAAATCCCCTAAAACGTTTTGATACAAGGTAGTACTAAACACTCAGGCTAAAATACACATGTGTCTGGATCCTTACATATATGTACCGTAGTGGGCACACTATAGACATACTGACCATGAGACAAGTGACTGTCTCTAGGGCGAGTGAAGTCCGATTATGTGGTTTGTGCGTATGTTTAGTTCTGATGAGATGGGATTGAGACCCACTGAGTCATTGAACACTATTGGTGTTGTGTCATTACGAATTGTGAAAATGTTTAATGAGTCAGCGTATTCACCAGCACATAGCTGACGTATTTTCAAACTGTTTCAGGTAATCAGGAGTAAGGAATAGTGATGGATATGCCAGTGAAGATAGAAGAACACTAGGCATAGTTTACAACGAGCGTCTTTGAAGAACGAGCTCTCACTTGGTGGAACTCTTATAAAGCCTTACATGGTGTTGATGAAGTGTTGGCTATGTCTTAGGAGGAACTCAAGGATGCAATGAAGAGAGAGTTTTGTCTCGAGCATGAATTGCAAAGGCTCGAGACGTAGTTTTGGGAGCTTAAACAAATTGGTGGTGACAATTCAACTTACTTGAATCGTTTTAAGGAACTTAGCCTAATAGTACCTCATCTTGTGACTCATTTGGCTCGTGGTATTCGCAAATACATTCCTGGATTGCCGACGATCTTCTGTGATGCTGTGGTTAGTCGAGACCCTCTCTCCATCGAGGAAGCTATTACTCTTGCTGCTTCACTGTCTGATGACCATGTTAGAGATGGGACTCTGCCTAGTAAAGTGTAACACCTCGGCTTAAGCGGAAACGCCCGAGTATGACGTACAGATTGTTCAAACACACGTGACACTATTTTGTGACCATAATAACATTAATTCATTAAAGCATCATGTAACACAAGTACAAATAAGAATACAAATTGAAATCAAATCATAATAAAAACAAATGTCTCGTTTATTAAATAACCTAGGTATTCTAAGCGTCTTCTAGTCCTTCATCCTCTAATCACGGTACCTGTAACATATGTATAAAATACGGTCAGCTATAAATATAGCTGGTGAGACTTCCACAGTTTGATATATGTAATATAAAAACCATACAATTCCATAAAAACTTGTAAAATGCGCAAGTAAGGGTTCTTTACACTTGATGCAATGGACCTGAGTGTAAAGAACAAACGAAGGTCCTTTCCAGTTGGGGCTACCAACGTACTTGGATATGAAGTCCCTTTTCCACTCAATACAAATGGACCTGAGTGCAAAGGGGGCGTATGATCATACTTATTGAGGCAACCACTTGAAATCCACGTATATAACAAATAAGCAAGTAAGCATACAAGTCTATGATACGAATTGTAGTTTGTAAGCAAAGTTGTAAATCTTGAAGTTTGATAATAAATACATATGCCACCCCAAAATATGAAAGCGTTGAAAAAGGGGTTGTGAAAACTCACCTTAGTAATTGAAGTAAAAAGGAAATAAGAATAACTCGAAGGCGTAAAAGGAAACCGAAGCAGTCAATCCGTACGAACTATAAATAAGAATAAACTCGACTTTTAACGACTATTCTAACAGGATTTTAAGGTTGAGTAATTGTACGAATAATTTTAGGTGTTAGTTATTATTTTATTACGATTTATTACTAATTCTATAGCTCTTAGATTTTTATATTATTATTTATGTTTTAACGACAATTCGGTTTTTAGTACGATTTAAGCATTTTAATGGCGAGAAAACAAAGCTTATATGTTCAAAAAGCTTGAACTATTGATTATAAGTTATAACTATATTTATTGCGTTGACTAAACGATTTCTAGAAATTTAAAGTTTACTTTACGTTTATTAAACGATTTTTAATAACGAGTTACGAAAACGAGAAACTTGATGTTTTTTACATGTAAAATGGTAAGATATATTTTATAGTTAATTTACATAATTTTTATTTAATTTGAAAAGCTTTTTATGAATTTATAATGATTTTTAATTGATTAAAACGTTAAATAAAAACTTGAAAAATAAATACCAAAAATATGTGTTTGACCCGGGTTTCGAACCCGGGTCTCTGCGTTACGAGTTCCAAGTGTTACCAGCTGCTCCAGGGGAAAGACATTCAGTTTAGTTTGGTTTTTAATATTTATACATACTAACAGATTGTGGTTTTCAAGTTTAATAAAACATTTAAAAAAGAAAATACAAAAAGCCGTTTGACCCGGGTCTGGTGGTTTACAACACACAGACACAACTAGACGCTCTACATGGATTATTCGTTTTAAACTTGGAAAAGATTATATATAAATAATTACCAGATTCATCATCTTCCTCATCTCAAACACATAAACCCTAATTTTTCAAATTGAAGGTTCTGTTCGTTGATTGTCAAAGTTACTTTGGGGGTTTTGTTAGTTGATTTAACGACGTTAATATGCATATAAAAATTACCTCAAATGGAGTTGTCTTGGTCGAGATCCGGTTGTCGAAAACTAAGAAGAAAAGCTCCCAATTACAGAAAATCGGTGTATTAGAGGGAGATTAAGAGGAATGAGTGAGTTTAGCTTGAGGTTATGCTTCTATCTATACTAGTAATTGGAGCGTATACGCGGTAATGTTATTAATTTGATTTTCCGTAATTCCAGCGAAGATTTCGGGATTGATTCGCGACTTTAAGTTCGTTATAACGTAATTAATATGTTAGATAACGATGCTAATTGACTACAAAACACGTTAAACTAAAAGTTCGGGTCAAAGATTATGGATTTAGGGGTGTTTGTGATCTACGGCGCCGCCACCGGCGACGGTGGCCGGAAAAACGGGTGTACGGGGGTGGGCTGGTAGGGTTGGGTAATTTTTATAATATATAATAAAAATGTTACACTATTTGCCCTTAGAGTTTGATAAACATTTTAAATGAAACTTAATATCTTTTAAGTTAATAATAAGTATTTAAAGTTTACACTTTTAACCCGAAACTTTATAATTAAATTATATGGTTTTCGGTTGTGGATTATTTACGCGTTCAACCTGGTTATCAATAAACTTCGAGATTTCTTAAGTAATTGAACGTAGTAATAAATGAACGAATGTCAAACGAAATCTCGTGAATATAAAATATATATCTATATATATATATATATATTTATATACACTTGAAAACAGAAAACCCGAACCGATGCTAAGGCCGAACCCAAATCCACTGGTAATTCTTCTCACCACAAACGTAAGGCCAACCACCGCAACTATGCTGTTAACAAAACCAACCCACAACCCTCCAACCAAGATGCTCCTAACAAGAAGAACTATACTGGACCTTTTCCCTTATGCTCTGTTTGCAACTACCATCACCCGCCTCATTCTCCATGTTGCTTGTGCACCAATTGCAACCGTTATGGTCACCTTACTAACACTTGTCGTGCATCGTCCGATACTTAAACTACCCCACCTGCTCATACCGGTGTTCCTAAAACCCGTACTTGCTATAATTGTGGAGATCCTAATCATCTTCGTAATGCGTGCCATCGACTGATCCATGCATATCAAGCTCAAGCTATGCCTGCCCCCTACTACATCCCTGCTGCTTCTCAAGTCCCGACCCATCAACCATATCCACTACAAGCTTCTATCACCAACGTGACTCAACCTTATCCAACTCCATATCCGCAAGCTCAAGTTTACCCAACTCATTTCAACCCAACCCCACTTATGCAAGCTGTTCAAGTCCAAGCTATCCAAAACCCATCTACTGCTGCTGCTCAAGTCATCATGGATACAAGTACCTCAAGTGTTCCCAGTCAAGGAAATCAAGTCAACCATAACTGAAGACCTTTGAAGTTTTTATTGCTTTGTTTATTTCCATTTTAAGACTATCTTATCTTATCTGTTTTTGCATCGTAACGACTCTTTGGTTATTTTGTTACGTTTGGTGATTTTAAGTTGAACTATGTTGCACGTTTCATCTTATGAATGACGTTTCCTTTTATACTTTGTTAGGTTTTGTACTCTTATCTTCTTAGTTTATTCATATACATCATAACTCATTATGGCGTCTGTCTCAAGAAATCTATTTCTTTTCGATCTTCCAAATTTTTACTCATAAATGATCAAAAGATATAACAAGAATTACATGGTTTTATTGATCAAACTCGAACTTTTATCACCTTTTGAATTTCAAATTATTAAAATGTTTGTTTCTTTCAAAATAATGGTTTAAAATATTTTACAACCCACATGATGAAACGAGTTATGTAGACCATCTGACGATAAAGGTAATTATGGTCCGGAACATAATTATTCAAGTCCTCGCATGGAAATCATAATACGTAAAATTGTGTGTCATGATTTAGAACCTAAGGTAGCTAGGGTAACGGTACGACTGATGAGATGATAAGGACATGGTAGATACGCCGTTGGTACATCCTATATATAAGTGCCCTTATCGGATTGTCATTTGAAGCGTTGCTTTGGTTATTATAAGTTCTAGGTTATGATATTTTCTTTAAAAAGCTTAGCTGTTTTCAAAACGATGATGTTGTGGTTTTTCTTAATTTCGAGACGAAATTCCCTAAAGTAGGGGAGACTGTAACAACTCGGGTTTTCCAATGAACGAATTTATATCTTTTAACCCGACTCGTTTTAAAATTCGGAAAATTTATCACTAAAAAGTTCGCGTTTATCGAGAAAATATGATAGGATTTATATTTGATTACTATATTTATTTAATACATATATTTAACTTAGAAAGATATCCATTTTTGCCCAAACATAAACTTTAACCCCTTATTGTTTCCACCTTCAATCTATAAGGGCTAAATTGCAATTTTAGTATAAAATCTTTATAACCCATTTAACCAAACCCGTAAACCATTTACCCAGACCCGAAGTTGATATCCATACCCGCATACCGTGACCCATTTATCTTACTTGATGCACAATCTTCGTCATAAATTAGGAATTGAATCATGTTTTTGATTATTCTTGCTATTATCGGCCTAAATAACTCAAGTAATTAGGAAACCAGATCATAAAAAACTTGTTTTAGGCCTAAGCCTTGAACTCGTGTGTGTGTGTGTGTGTGTGTGTGTGTGTACTTGTGTTCATAGTCGTTAATGAAATATGCGGTACAGTAATACAGTAATAGTAAGTGAGTTTAAACAATCAAGTAGAGGCTCACATAATTCTATCATGCAACCTAAACATTTAACAAATAAGCTATAGCTACATAGAACACTACGTCTAATGTCCTATCTTATAGCCATGGCTCTGATACCAATCTGTAACACCCCGGCTAAAGCGGAAATGCCTGAGTGTGACGTACAGATTGCTCAAACACACGTGACACTATTAGGTGACTATAATAACATTATTTCATTTAAATCTTCATGTAACACAAGTTTATCAAATAATACAAGTTGTAATAAATAAATAAACAAATGATAAGTGGTTCTTCAAATATCCTATAGGCATGCTATGTGTCTTCTAACTTTCATCCTCGTATCTTTATACCTGTAACATATGTATAAAATAAAGTCAGTTATGAACATAGCTGGTGAGATTCCCACAGTTTGATATAATACGTAAAAATCATATAATTCATGGACATGTGATAAACGAGCAAGTAAAGTCCTTTCCAGTTGGTATCAACCAACGTACTCGGGTAATCGCGCAAGAAAGGTGCTTTCCAGTTGGTAACAACCAACGTACTCGGATAATGAGGCCCTTTTCCATTTGATACAAATGGACCTGAGTGCAAAAGGGGGCGTATGATTATACTTATTGAGGCTACCACGTGCAAGTAAATTCGAGCAAGTAATCAAGTAACACACAAGTACATATAGTGAATTGTAGTTTGTAATCGAAATAATAAATACTTGAAGTTTTATAGGATACATATGCTACCCCATGTCACACCCCAACCTAAGGCGGAAATGCCGGGGCATGATCCGATTGCTCACAGCTCGAATATACTATCATAAATATAAATGACAATATCTAATTAATTATTTACAAATATTACACACATTATCCAAATATACAAAACAATTCAAATACATAAATATGAGTTCATATAACAATTATCTTGATTATATCCTAAGGTCTTGTCTACATTTCCAACTTCAATCTTCAGACAACCTACATATGCGTAGAAAATGGAGTTTTTGTCAACAAATATGTTGAGTGAGTTTACCACCAAGTTTTGACACCAAAATAATGTTAATATGATAAATAAGCAAAACGTAATAAGTGCGGCAATGAAATCAGACCATAAGCAAGTAAGTTGTCGATTAAACTATTGCCAAGCGAATCGGGCGCCGGTAAATCAACTATGAGCAAATAATGAGAATAAGACCGTTGCCAAGCGAATCGAGCGATGGTCACTGAGAATGAGAACCCTCTCCAAGGGGATATGTCAAGCGAATCAATACAATACCACATAAGCACATAACAAGTAGATTTGATTAATCACACACAATTACACGTTTGCTATTTTGATATGTATGTATATATAGATATGTATATATAGTATTATATATGCATATGTCCCCAAAACGTTTATGAAAATCGAGTAAAATAGGGGAATGATAAAACTCACCTTAGATGGAAAGCAAGTGATTAATAAATACGATAATTCGAGTTAACGAATAAGCGAGTCGTCCAATAAGCCTCCAACGAGATTAATGATCAGAATCTGAAACTTTGTGATATGAAAATATAAATAAAAAAGAACTTAATGCCGCTGGAATCAATCCAAACGGATGAGTAGAACTCTAGTTATGTTGAATTAAACGTTTAAGCGAGCTGGTACTGACCAGAATCTGAACAGCGAGTCGGAAGTTGGGTTTTGGCCAGTATCTTTAAAATTATGTTACGAGAATAAAAGTCTTTGGACCGAACGTTGAATCCGACCAGAAGTATGAGAAAACGGATAGTCAAAGTTATTGACTATTTTACCCTTAAACGGGTTTTAAGTGAATTGACCAGTCAACACCCTTCAACCACCGAAATTTATTGAAGGTTATTTAATAGGGAATATGTATGAACAATTCCTATGTTTACAACTTACCCGGAAAGTGAAAGGATCAATGAGAAACGAAGAGACAAAGTTCGGTGCATAAGCAAAGTCAACCGAATAAACGTGTATCTTCAACAATAATGCAAAAACCGAAGGATTTGGGGATGAACAGCAGGTAGGACGGCTGGTATTGGTAGGTTTAGGGATGATTTGTGGCAGAGAATATATGATATGTTTATATATGATTCACTAAATCGAACTAAATATGGTAACTTACTCGTTTTAGAACCAGGTGGGCCTTTAATGATCAAATCAACATTATAATCTGTAAAATTCGTTCTTGAACAAGGGGTAATGTATATGGACATGTATCTAAGCTAGGTTAGTTTTCTTGGGGCTTAAAACACTCGATTTATGCCAAAAATAAACGATTTGGATGCTAAAACGAACTAGGAAACGAGACGAGCATGTAAACTGCCCAGCTACCCCATAGCGCCGCGTGATGGGGAGCCCTAGGCTGGTCGCACAACGCCCCGGGCCTCCCTAGGTTGAAGTTTCAATTTTTGTCATATTTAGTCCTTGTGGTTTGGTATTTGGTCATTTATTGAATCTTTTGTGCATAAATTAAGAATTGAACAATATAAGAAGTATGAAGGGCCTAAAGTGAACATTATAAACTTAAATATTTGATTCTTGATTAATAATAATAATCTAAAATATTCTCGGGTCGAATTATGAGTAAACGAATACGGTTTAGAAAATCCGAAATGTTACACCCCAAAATATGAAAACGTTTAAAAAGAGGTTATAAGAAACTCACCTCGAAATCGAAGACAAACTTGTAATAAAAGCCGAAAGCACAATAACGAAACTGAAGCAACTGAAAGTACTTTAAAGAATCCGAAACGATTGAATTTCTCGAACTATAAAATAAATACATATGTTTAAAGACCAAACTATCGGGATTAATAAAGTTAATTATTGTATTTTGTTGGGAATATATAATGTTTTATTTTAAATTTTACTAACTTTAAGGCATTTGATTATTTTAATAATATTTTATGTTTTTAACGATTTAATAATATTTTAATATTAGTTGATTAATATCTTTACGTAAATATGAGAAATATGGTATTTGCTAGGCACGAGTTAACGAATTATAAAGTTTATCGAAATAAAAGTTAGCGAATTGTAAATTTACTTTTAAGGTATGACGAAAAGAAATCATAATATAATATTATATTTAAATGTTGTTTCAACTAGTTACGTATGATTAAATATGAGAATTTTATCACGTTTGCGAAGTCCGGATTTTAATGATATGATTTTATAGTTTTTGTGTTTTATAAAGTTTAGCGAAAAGAATACTAATATTAACGGGTTTTTCTTTACGAAACATTTTGAATATGAAAAAGTTGGGTTTTTGGACGAAATTTGGTAAACTTTAATTTATAAATAATTCTATTTATTTAAAAATAATTTTATTTGATTTATAAAGATTTTTAAATAATTTATAATATTTAACTTTGGTTTATATAAAAAAATTGATTAAGAAAAAGTAAATGACCTGACCCGGATTCGAAAGATTGTTTTTAGGTGAAAACGAAGATTATAATTTTTATAATTGGTTTTATATAATTGGTTTTATGTGATTAAAAATGATTTTATTTCATTTATAAAAGAATATATATAGTTTATAATATTTAATATAAAAGATTTAAAAATCAACAAAAATATTGCTTTGACCCGGGTTCAAACCCGGGTCCTTTTGGAGACAGCCAACTGAACTACCACTAGATCAAGCTGCTATTTTGATTATAACATAGAAACAAAATAAATACTTTATGCTTCAAGATCATCATCTTCATCCAAAAACCCTAAGTTTCAAGTAACTTAATCCGTTCTATGTTCGATCAATTAACGTTAGTGTAAGGCCCCGTTACCGGTAACCCTACTCTCGTGTTGGATTTACTCATAAACACAGTTCTAAATATCAGAGTTAAATAAAAAAAACTTTACGCGGAATATAAAACCTTCATAAAACATTACATATCAATTCATAATCATGTCTTAAAACATTCCTCTTGTCTTTCAAAATCAAAACATAACTTATAAAACATATCAGATCTTCAGATGCCAGGCTTTAGTCTTCTGCCATGTGTCCTCCACTCAAGCCAGCTGTCTCATCCTACTCACCTGCGTGCATACTAAAAGTCAGCTACGCTGAGTGAGTTCTAGTTAATCATACAATACCATACAATACCTTATTACATACATACGTACTTAACCTCATAACTTTCTTTCATACACACATAAGTACTCATACCTTCATTCTTACTTACATACTTTCTTTCTTACTTACATACTTTCTTTACATTCATAATCATACGTTTTAAAGAGCCTTTCGCCCTATAACCTCACAGATATTATAAGGGTCTGGTCCCTAACATCACAGATATTATAAGGGTCTGGTCCCTAACATCACAGATATTATAAGGGTCTGGTCCCTATCCTCACAGATATTGTAAGGGTCTGGTCCCTAACATCACAGATATTATAAGGGTCTGGTCCCTTGTTTTCGAATATTAGTAGGGTTTGATTCCCTCTTCGTTACCATACAACCATACATCATACCTCGAGTATTATTAGGGCTCGGTACCCTTCTCGTAACCATACAACCATACAACCGTCATTTCCTTCTTTTATTAACTTTATTACGTTCATACACATAAACATACATATCATACTTGCCATATTTATAACGTTACAACCTGACAGTACGTGCAATATCCGAAGATCGTTCACGAACCATCAAGCAATCATTCATACATATCACATATATCACATGTGGCTTTATAACGTTACAACCTGACAGTACGTGCAATATCCGAAGATCGTTCACGAACCATCAAGCAATCATTCATACATATCACATATATCACATATGGCATACACTTATCACTTAGGATAAATGTATTAACAACACATCAAGTATGCACACAGCCCCGAAAATATAACAAGGAATGGGGCTAGAAACTCACCTGGATCCTGTTACGCTCGCCGTTGATCGTAATTCCTTTCTTTAACTGGGCTCGGCTAACTGTATAATATTTACACATATCAATTAACTACTACTACTCGTTTTGTATTTCTATCTATATATGACCCACAACGAACGGGGGTCCGGGGGCAGCGCCCCTGGCAGCGGGGTTCTAGGGGCGGCAGCCCCTAGCGAGGTCCAAGGGGCAGAGCCCCTGGCTGGGGTTAAGCTGCCAGGTCAGCTTGGAAAAATTTTATTTTCGATAACTGCCTTAACACATTTTCCATTAGGTTTTTAATTTATTTTATAAACGAACTTCACTTCAGGCGAAGTTAAACCTTAGGCGAACTTGGCTTCAGGCGAAGTTAAACCTTAGGCGAACTTGGCTTCAGGCGAAGTTATACCTTAGCCGAACTTGGCTTCAGGCGAAGTTATACCTTAGGCGAACTTGGCTTCAGGCGAAGTTAAACCTTAGGCGAACTTGGCTTCAGGCGAAGTTAAACCTTAGGCGAACTTGGCTTCAGGCGAAGTTATACCTTAGGCGAACTTGGCCGTAGGCGAAGTTATCCTTAGGCGAAGTTACGCTTGAAGGCGAAGTTACGCTTGAAGGCGAAGTTCATCAGGCGAACTTAATCTTGCAGGCGAAGTTATCGCGCTGCAGATCTGTTTGCCCATAAATCCTTCGTTTCTTAGCCAAATAACTCGATTTTGGTACCCACGGAATCGTATGATCGGCGCCTACAAACCCCAACCATCAAATCGGCCTAAAATCGACGTTTTAGGGGTCCGATTTGGGCAGTTTGGGTTTCGGGTCCGGTTAACCCATCCAATCCTAACCATTTTCAGTAATATTAGCTTTGTTGGATTTGTTCTTACCTTACCAACTCAGATCTATCAACAAAATCTCGGGTCTCGGCTTCGTATCTTGATCGGTTAGAATGTGTGTGTTTTGAGGAGTGTGTGGAGTGTGTGTGGAGTTTGGTGAGAAATGAGATATTTTGGGATTTTGGGGGTATTTATATCCCTGAAATCCCATTCTCATTTATCCTATCTCAATTAATCCAAGTCCAGGACCCGCTCCTACTCGACATTAAATAATTAACAACGTGAAATCACTAAACATAACTTTCTTTATTTATAATTAAAATTTTAGGATGTTACAGTTAGGGGTTTTGTTTATCAGTTCAAATTGATGCAAAAGCACTTAACAATTACCTGGTATCGTTGCCTTTTGATGTTAAACCACAGCTCGCCAGAAAAACGAGTTTGGACGGAAAATTACGACACTTAGGGAGTGAATTAGATGAAAAGAAAGAACGGGACGAGTTTAGATGAATTCTAGGGTCCTTTTTATAGCCACAATTGGAGCGTATAGGCGTTTAATCATCATTATTGCATTTACGAAAATTCCGGCGGGTCACGCAGCCTTAATGGCGATTACCGCATATTATGGTGCAATTAATCTATTGACTAAAGATTGTCGTTGATTTGTTAAGTCGCTACGAAAGTTCAATTGGTCAAAGACATGTTATTTCCCGTTATATGCTCGCCGGAGTTATCACGACCGCTGTAACATTCGTTACTTTTCGAACCCGAAAATTCGACCCATTTTAAATTTTCGTTTTTGTTTATTAATACACACACACACACACACACACACACACACACACACACACCTCAAGTTTTGTTCCGTGTATTTTATTTAACATTCGGGCAATGTCTATTATTCCTAATTGTATTTGTATTCGTTAAACCAACCCGATTTGTCATTTTATTGTATACTTGTTTATCGTGCATCATTAATGTTTCAATCTCAATGATTTACTAAAACAAAAGTTTATAACTTACCTTTTACAAAGTTTAAGGTTTAAAAGTAATTATATATTTAAATCAAGAACTTAAAGGATATTGAATCTTGAGGGTTTAAAATGAAAATTTATTTAAATCATTTTATTAAGATATTCATCCCAAACCAGCCCACCCTCCCCCGTCTGTTTTACGTTTTTCCGGCCCCAAGTTTCCGGCGAAGCAGAGTAATTCCGGCGAGCTTTTAAAACTCGTTAAACCCGCGTTTTAATTCAATTAATCTCGTAAAACTCTTAGTCTATAACGGAGAAACATAAAGCACCATCTATTAACGCGTTTTGGCAACTTATAATTAGGAATTAATCCCGTGATTCTTGGCGGAACTGCCGGAATCTGTTTAAACAACATTAACAAGCATTAAACTTATTACGTCCCAATTGGGACTTTAAATAGATCTTAAAAATCAAGCTAAACTCGTACCAAACATCAAAATAACTTAAATCACTCTCTGTAATCGTTGATTTGTTCATCAAGTTAACTTTCCGGCGAGCTCTCGTTCTCCATCAAACTGTCATCTTTCTGGGTTAATTTTACATGGCTTTTGTTCGTTTTCCTTTGGCAATTGGAACCCCTAACACAAATCGATCAAACATGGGACGAATTAATCTAGTTGAAATCCTAGGGTTTGTATGATGAAGATGAACATGAATGCTTATATTTAAATTTCAGTTTCTATTCTCTTATTAAATAAGCAGATGGTCCAGTTGGTTAGTTCACATGGTTCTAGGCCATAGGTTCCGGGTTCGAACCCGGCTCAGCCTATAATTTTGTATTATTTTTATAAGGCCCTTTTATATATATATATGTAGTTTTTTTTCTGAATCAATTATTGTTATTAATTAAAGATCAAAATAATTTAAATAGAAATTATTTTTAAAACTAAATAAAATTTTATAATATATATATATATATATATATATTATTTCTCATCTAAAAACTAAACTTTTATAATCGTTAACCCGTTAATTTAAATTAGTTTGTTAAATTGTTACATCGTTAAACTCTTTTGTTTCAACCCGTTAACTTATATTTCGTCAATCGTAACCCACTAACTCTAGAATTTGCTAGTTTGTATTTTCGTTAAACCTTATTTTGTAAATTTTAATCCGTTAGGAAACTTTGATTAATTTACTCATTTCGTTATAAGCCCGATTAAATATTATATAAATAATTAGGTAACTTTGCATCGTTTAAATAAGCTTTTATCCTTCAAATCTCACTTAATAAATGCTTTGAACCTCATTACTTTGGCCATTAGAATAAATCGTCATAACTTTAAAACTCGTTAAATTAATTCGCCCGTTAAATTTTAGCTCGGTAATATTAATTCGCTAATTCGTCAAACATTAATTTGTTAGCTTATAATTCATTAAACCATTATAAATAGCTTTAAGCTTCGTTAACTTTTAATTTTTCTTTAACTTTAAATTCGTTAACATAAATATTATCCGAGATATGATTATCATTTAAAAACCGTTAAAACTTGAGGATAATATAATATTATAATACCACAAAATACTAATAAATATATTAACATAACACTAAATTCCTAGAAATCAAATTGTTTAACGTTATAATCCTGTTAGTTAAGCTTTTGTTTTAATTATAGTTCAAGAAGTTCAAACGTTCGAGTCCTTTAACGCACTTTTGGTTGCTTCGGTTATCATGCTTTCGGTTTTCATAGCAATGTTTATCTTCACTTCGAGGTGAGTTTCTCACAACCCCTTTTTAAACGTTTTCATATTTTGGGGTAGCATATGTATCCTATAAAACTTCAAGTATTTATGATTTCGATTACAAACTACAATTCATATCATGGACTTGTGTGCTTACTTGCTTATTTGTTTTATACGTGGATTTCAAGTGGTTGCCTCAATAAGTATGATCATACGCCCCCCTTTGCACTCAGGTCCATTTGTATCGAGTGAAAAAGGGACCTCATATCCGAGTACGTTGGTAGCCCCAACTGGAAAGGACCTTCGTTTGTTCTTTACGCTCAGGTCCATTGCATCGAGTGTAAAGAACCCTTTTTATGTGCTCATTTCACAAGTTTCATTGAATTGTATGGTTTTTACGCATTATATCAAACTGTGGGATTCTCACCAGCTATGTTCATATCTGAATTTATTTTATACATATGTTACAGGTGTAAAGATACGAGGATGAAAGTTAGAAGACACATAGCATGCCTATAGGATATTCAAATAACAACTTACCATTTGTTTACAACTTGTATTCGTTGATAAACTTGTGTTACATGATGATAATGTTATTATGGTCACCTAATAGTGTTACGTGTGTTTGAGCAATCTGTACGTCACACTCAGGCGTTTCCGCTTTAGCCGGGATGTTACAGCCGCCGCCGCCGCCGGCCGGTCACCAGAAAATCAGGAGTTAGGGGGGGTGACGAGCTGGGTTGGAGTTTTATATAATATTTTGATTAATTTACACACCAAGCCCCTGTACTTTCTAAAGGGTTTTAAAACATATTTAAACTAATTATTACATTGAAAACCTTCTAGTTTTATGTTTCTTGTAAATTAAAAATGAAGTATATTTGTAATATGAACCATGAACTTTGTCATGCTATAACTAATGAATCGAAAGTTATTATACTTGGATATAATATATTCGTGTAGCTTTCGAATTGTTTAAGCTTAAAACTTTAAATCCCTGGGCTTCATTATTTGAACAAAATGAACAAGAAAACAAACGAACAATAAACGTAAATCCACGTGCGTATTATATTAACGATGTACGTTAACCGCAAATATAATGAAGTGGCGAAATAGGTCGGTTTAACGATTACTAATACAAACCCAAATAAAAATAATGAATGACACGTAAAATACATGAAACGAAGTTGAAACACAGTTGATATATATCTAAAAAAAACCGAAAATTTAAAGTAGGTCGGGTTTTCGGGTTTGAAAAGTAACGAATGTTACATTTTGGCCATTTTACTTGAAGATACAAGCTTCGGTGTTTAACTTTAACATTACAACAACCTTTGACTTCACTTTTCGGTTGAATCATACACTTTTTGGGTAAGTTGTGAGTTGTAAATCATTCATATATATTCCTTAGTCAATAATCTTCAATCAATTTCTGATATTGCGGGGTATTGACGGGTCAATTTAACGCAAACCCGTTTAATGGCATAATAGTCAACATCTTTGACTAGTCAATTTCTCATGCTTCTGGTCGGAACCGGATTTTGGTCCATAAGACTTTTATTTTCGTAACAATATTTTAAGGCTAATGACCAAAACCCGACTTACGACTCGCTGTTTGGATTCTAGTCAGTATTGACTCGCTTAAACGTTTAATTTAACATAACCGGAGTTCTAGACATCCGTTTGGAACAATTCCAGCGGAAACGAGTTCGGTTTTACTCATATTTATTTATCTCAAAGTTTCTGGTTCATTTATTTACTTAGTTCGACGCGTTAGAGGACGATTCACTTAGTTGTTAACCATTTATTCTTATTCTTGTTTGCTCGCTTACGAAATAAGGTGAGTTTTATCATTCCCCTTTCGTTTTACTGATTTTCATAAGTTTTGGGGATATATGCATACTATTACTAATATCTAATTATATTTTTATACTACATATCTACACAAAACTAGCAAACGAATGATTGTGTGTATTTCGATCAAATGTTATTTGTTACTTGCTTATGTGCTCATATTCTATCATTTTCAGAGAGGTCCATCAGAAGTCTAGCATGTCAGTATGATCATACGCCGTCTTAGTAACCAAAGTCTGATTCGTTTGGCAATGGTAAACAACAATCACAGTTATACGCAGTCATAGTAGCCATAGACCGTGTTCGTGAGGCATGGTTAATTGACACTATTTGTTTATGGTTTGATTGTTTATTACTGATGTGTCCAAATTTATTCGTATTTATTGCACATCTTTTACCTTATTTTACACACTTTTGGTGGAAATTTAATAGAAAATTGTTGGAGTATATACTCATATATTGAATTGTGAATTTCCAGGGATTAGCGCTGAATAATGAGAATTTTGGAGGAGTAGTGTGGAAAACTGGAGTTTGAAAAGTGGAGTTACAGCAAACATGCAAAACATGATCATGTTAGCAAGCATGACCATGTCAAACACATTTATTCACATGACACATGACCATGTCTTTGTAATGACATGATCATGCCACTCTTTTCTACATATCTAATCAACTGTACCGTGCTGTGTCTTCAAAAGAGAAAGTCATGCCCTGCCTTTTTATTCTTGAATTCATGTTTACCAAATCTAGCTTATGTCCATTTGCATTCCCATGCCTAGTAACTTCAATCTACAGGGAATAGTTTCTTGGATACCAAAGAACCAATCAGAGTCTTAGATCTACATTGGACTTGAACATAACCATGTCTCTCTACAAGCATGACCATGTCTTCTTTTTTACAATATAAAGAGGTTGTCCACGGAACAGAGTGGGGGGGGGGGGTTTAATCCACTGTTTCTAAACTCTCAAAAAATTTTGGTGACTTCAACTCATTTTGTCACACCCGGCCCTGAGCGGCGGAAACAGCCGGGCGCGCGTGAGTGGGGATTGATAATTAAGCACGGGCCATTGCAAACATTCAAAGTAAGATTTTCATTGCGCATGAAATGTTTAATACAAATACATTACATTGTTTAAAAATTACATAAAAACATCCAAGTATAAAAACTGTTGAAGATTTCCACGCCATATCCCCTTGCGCAGCGGGAACAACCACGCGCATCGAAGGGATAGAACTAAAATCTTCCAAAAAGCTAGTTTTAGATGTTCAGCGTGAGGTGCTCTAAGTGTGACTCCATGCGCTACTTAGTTATCTCCTGAAAGACACGTAACACATTTGAATCAGTATAAACTGAGTGAGTTCACAAGTTTTAGTAACTTGATAAATCGTATTGCATCATAATCTTGATAAAACTCATTCTGAAACATAATTCTGATAGCATCATTAAAACACATGCTTGGTAAAACATAGTTCTATCAACATATTCTGATAAAATCGTTCCGCGGGTTACGCGCGAACATTTCTGGGAACTGTGCTCGTCTGTGTAAGTGGCGCTGCCGCTACGAGCGAAACAAGTAATACTGTCCCGCGGGTTACACGCGGACACTTCTGAAAAATCGTGCTCGTCTGTGTAAGTGGCGCTGCCACTACGAGCGAATAATACCGTCCCGCGGGTTACGCGCAGACGTTGTGCCGGAAAACAAGGCGCTCGTCTGCGTAAGAGGAGCGACCTCTACGAGCGGGCTCAAACCCATAGTACTGCCCCATGACCATACTAGGCACTCGTCTGTGTAAGAGGTGCGACCCCTACGAGTGGGCGGATCAAACCAGCAGTCCCTACCCTTAGAGTTCCAATGGTAAAGTGATCACTTACTCGAGTTCTAGCGCACATACATCGAAAATCTTAGATAACCGTTCGCATTGCTCATCATGAAATATAATTTAAGCACATAATCGCTTGCATAGCTTGTAAGTATACCATGATAAAACATTATTTAAGTACGTGTCCCTCGCCCCGAAAACAGTTTAAAAACAGTGAAAATAGTGAAAATAGGGGCTGTGAGACTCACCTGTGGTTCTTGTTAAGGGATTAATCGAGATTCGGGTTTTCTTGGTGTTGGCCTTTGAATTGAAGGTCTAGTAACTGGAACGGAATTGAAAATAACGGATGCTTGGGAGATGTTTAGTGCAAGTTTGCAGTTCTTAAGAGAGAAGTTTGAAGTGTGTTTTGGGTGATAATTTAGGTTACATATTTATAGGCAAACTCAAGGGAACACAATCCCTTGCTTTAGGGGATTGTAATCTTTTCATATCTAGGTGTAATGATGATAAAGTATGGAAATTATTATTATTTATTTAAGAGTGGAGTAGTGGATAAAAGATTTTGATTTTGATTTGGTCAGGACATGCAGGTCTGGGGTTGGTGAGAATAGGGTGGCTGACAGTTGACTTTTCATGTTACAGTGTGCTTTTTCAGGTACTTTTGTCAGTGTACAGTAAAAAGTGGAAAATCTCTGAAACACGCTACTGTTTCCTTTTGGGCGGGAGTAATCCCCTTACGTCTGGAGAATAGACTAAGTGTTCTGCGCGTATTACTTTGTGCGCATAGCTTTCTGCGTGAAGGACATTTCTTTGCTGCGGGTAGGCACGTAACCTTCTCGCAGTTAGGGACATTGAGTTTCATTTGTAGATTCTCCAGGTGGTCTTGGTATTTCAACATAGTGATCAGTTATGTTGAAGTCAATTCCATCTTGGAGCTTCAGACAAACTAGCTCTCAATGTTCCCGCCATGCGGGGAGGTTAGTTCCCTTCCGCACGCGCATAAACGATTTAGGATGCACCCGCCTTAGCATCATGCGGGATGGTCAACCCATTAGACAACATAACGTTAAGGTACATGAAAACATAAAGCCAAAACATTCGCGCATGGCGCATATAACATATGCTCACGCTGGTTCTTAACATGGCGCGCTCGCGCAGGGCGCACATAACAAATGCACGCGCTGATTCTAGCATGGCGCGCTTGCGCAGGGCGCACATAACAAATGCACGCGCTGTTTCTAACATGGCGCGCTCGCGCAAGGCGCATATAACATAATTACCTAATATTTAGGTTGATTACTTGGTTTAAGGGATTGGGAATTTACCGGGTGTCACACATTTGCAAGCATCTTGGAAGGCTTTCATCATCCTTAGATCATCCATTCCATAATTTCAATCTTTGTTCATCTAGTCTACACTTATTTGTTCTTAAACATGATTTGTAAGCTTCTTTTGATTGTTTTTGTATTAACCCTTATGGGCTAAATACCTTTACTATCTAGACAATGTTGAAGCTTTTACTAAAGTGATTTATTATCTATGCATGATTATGGTAAATTGGTTTTCTTTCAAGAATATGTTGAAGTTATGAGTTGATATTGATGGTGTTCATGCTTGTTAGAATTGCATACCTTGTTAGTCTTACAAATGTTTAGGCATTCATGTTGGAAAACTATGTTCTAGATGTTTGTTTATAAACTTTGAATACTCATTTTCTTTGTTTACATTACTAAGTTAGAAATGACTACTAAAGATTAGCTTGGTTATAATATTGTTGATGAGCATGAAACCCTACACTTGATATTGGAAAATTGATGAGTGTTGTTATGATTCTTGACTTGGTGATGACTTGTTAGTTAAAGTTTCATAAGTTGATGTTTAATTCATGAGTTTAGCTAGTTTAGTGTAATCTTAGGTGGTTAGAATGTTGTTCATGCTAGCTTTCCTTGGTTATGAGACTTTGTTGTTTTGACAAACAAGTTAGTCTATGTTTATTTCTTGATTGAAACTCATCATGATGATTATTTGTTAGTATTAGGTTGCTTGATTGTAATCTAGTATTTATATTTAGATTCATGATGTTTTACCATATCATTGCTATTTAATCATATTAGTGGAGTGGATTCATGTCTAGATAGTTTTGTTGGATTGATTGTTCTTGTCTTTTTTACTTGCCTTGTTTGATTGTATGTTAGTTTAATTAGCTTAAAAATTCACTTTGATCTAGTTGTTCGGTTTTTCAATTACAAAGATTTAGTATCAAAAAAATTAGCCGTGTCCATGGATTGACACTCGGTTCTTGGCGACGCTTTATTACAAACAATAGGTACACTTGCCTTTCGTGTGTGGTTTAGTCGTAGGTGAAAACCTATTATTTTTAAAACCCCCGATTTGTGTGGAACTTTTATCCAAATTTATATATAAATAAATATATATATATATATATATATATATATATATCACACACGTTGGGGTGTGACACCCTTGGACCCTGCTAGGGGCTGCCGCCCCTAGACCCCACTACCAGAGGCGCTGCCCCCGGACCCCTATTCGTTGATAGTTCACTAACCTAGAAGTACGAGATAGTTAGATCTAGATAATTGATACTTATAATTGTTACACGGTTAGCCGTGCACGGCTAAGGAAGGGTATTACTAACTCCGAGAAAAACTGGATTCGGATGAGTTTCTAGCCCTTTTCTCTGTTATGTTTTCGGGGTTGTGTGCATACTCCTATGTGTTTAGTAAATATACTTACCTTAAGTGGTAAGTGTATGTTATATGAATGTTTATAGATGTAAATTGAATGATATATAAAGAGTTAAGAGTATGTACACAGATGTATATGAATATATATATATATATATATATATATATATATATATATATATACCAAAAAGATAAGTAAAGTATGTATGGTTGTACGACAAGATATGTATGGTTGTATGGAACGAGAAGAAGGGCACCGGACCCTAGTAATATCCAAGGCATGAAGGACACTGGACCCTAATAATATCCGGGGTATGAAGGCATCGGACCCTAATAATATCCAAGGTACGTGGGGCACCGGACCCTAATAATATTCAAGGTATATAGGGTGAAATACTCTTTTAAACGTAGAGATAGTATGTATGAACTAAATGAGTTAAAATATGAAAGCACGAAAGCTATGCAAGCATGAAATAAAAAGAAAGAAAGTATGAAAATATGAAAGAATGAATGTATGTATGTATGTAAGAATGTATGAATGAAAGATAAGCAGGTTAAGTATATAATATGTATATTTGGATGTGTGTTTGTAAGTATACGAATGAAATGTATGTTGCCTGATTAACTAGAACTCATCCAGCGTAGCTGACTTTTAGTATGTACGCTGGAAAATAGGTTGAGGCAGCTAGATTTGGAAAATAGGTTGAAGCAGGTTAAGTGTATAATATGTATATTTGGATGTGTGTTTGTAAGTATACGAATGAAATGTATGTTGCCTGATTAACTAGAACTAATCCAGCGTAGCTGACTTTTAGTATGTACGCTGGAAAATAGGTTGAGGCAGCTAGATTGAGGGAGACACATGGCATAGACCGTAGAGGCCGGCACCTGTGAAGAGAATGTTATAGTGCTTATTTTATGACATTATTTAAGACAAAGATTTATGTTTGTAATATATTGGTTGAAGTTTTAATATTCCGCGAAAATTTTTAATTCACTTTGATATTTAGAACCGTGTTTATCAGTAAATCCAACGCCAAAATAGGGCACTGGAATCGAGGCCTTACATGAAACAAAAGCATTACGATCCAATACCAAATATAAGCCTAATATCGAAAACATATACAAACGTTAATTATAAACCGGAAGTGAAAATAATAGCAAATATGAACCAACAACGAGCGAACACAAATACGAATCAAGAGAGCGATTATAAACAAATGAACGATAATCGAAAGAAAAAACGGAATTTAATACCGTGTGGCGGCCACAACTCTTCAACTATCACTTGCACAATTGGATTGAAAGCAGCTCTGATACCATGTGTACTGATAAACATGTAAAAGAGAATGCGACGAGGATTTATTATTAATGAGTAAGAAAAATGTTACGTAAACAAAGAAAGAAAAGACAATATATAGGAAAGCAATCTAGGTTAATCGGCTAAATGGGCTAAGAACTAAGTCCAATGTCTAAAATAAACGAGCTCATACTTTATTATGCTAACTTAGAGCATTCTCAATCCGTTCTCTAAAATTATGTAAGGGAGATTGACAAATTATATGGTATGGTTTTGAGTGGTTGTGAGTGAAGGGGAGAGAATTTATATGAGAAAGTTAAATTTGAGGTTTTACTGTAGATACTGTATAATTTTTTAATATTTTCATAAAGTGGTTGTGAGTGAAAGAGAGATAAAATATGATGATAAAGGTATAAAAAATATTATTTAATTAAAAATGAGAGAGAAAATACAGTATTTTTTAGTATAATTATATGATATATATGGATATAGGGTAAGGAACGGGCTGGGAATGCTCTTAAGGAACATCTTTTTTAATAGTTTGCATCTAAAAGTAAGTTTGCATAGCAAAAAATGTTTTATGAAGAAGCAACAATGTAGCATACATATTTGATAGTGTTTGAATGGTCACATTATTTTGTGAGAGTATAAATAATGAAAACAAAATTTGTAAATGCATTTGTCATAACTTATAAGGAACCTAAGCCACCAAGTTTGTCTTGGATACAAGGTAACCTAGCTAAGCTCTTAAAGATGTGGATGGAGCCCTGAGTGTGAATGGTCCAGAGTTAACTACTATCAGCCATTGACTCAATTAAACCTCTTTCAAAACCATTTTAAACCACATATTTCTTCTTTATGGTTTATACATAAAATTTTGTATCTTTGATTCATTCTCATCTCTTTTCATACACTCAAATACACCCATTTTGTTAAATTTATACTAAACATATAAATGCATAATTAGTATAAAATACGAGTTAAAAACATGTAAAGCCGTAAAGGTAAACATAAAGGGTGACAAGTCATAATTAAGCCATTGATCCAATAACCCCTTTTGACCAGTCACCCTACCTGCCTGCCCATTTGGCAGGCTTAGTAAAGATCAATAATTCTCGTTTGCTTTGACTATGAAACCGCTTATGGCCTTTGCACGAATGAATTATATCGCTGCATTAGTTAGGAAATTCGTAATGAACCAAGACTAGGACTTGACAAAAAGAAAGAAAGAAAGGGACAAATCAAAAGAACATGCACATAGAAGAATAAACTTAACTATGGTGATTGAAAATAAAACACATACAAAAATATCCCCTTCTCCCCACATGACAATTCAGTCCACTATATTATATGGTATGATCCATCACAACCCAAATTAGAAATCCCAACTTGGGGCCTACAAAATCCCATATTGAAAGCAGAGAATCTCATCATAAATCTCAACCATTGAGAGGTTGGGTTGGGGGGGGGGGGGGGGGGGGGGTAGGATTGTTATTTATATATGAATTCAAACTTAGTGGGGAATACCAAATTTGGAATCTGATAACATCAGAAGAAAGCAGAAAACAAGAAGAAAGATAAAGATCCTTCCCACATGCATAGGCAGCAGCAGCAGCAGCATACACCTCCTGTTGTCCCCATGTACATGCCCACTATTATACTATAGAATAACTTTCATTTTTTAGTTAAGACCTTTTTTCCAGAGGCTATTCACTTACTTGTATGTTGTGCAAGAAAGTTTGTACAGTGCTTCTCTGGATAAAGGTCTAGCCTTTCTTTATAAAGAACCAGTTTTGCAACTTGCAAGTGACTGTCTTTACATTACCCAGCCTTCTTGTTCTTCATCAACTTGCACACAAAATAAGCGCAAAAATAAGCCCAAAAATAAATGGCATTTTCAAGGTTATTATCAGTAGTACAAAAAGATTGATCTTTAATACCCAAGAAATTATTTTTTTTCTTTTTATATCATTTTTAGTGATGGGTATTTAAGTAATTTACTTACAATTGTTTTGTGTAAACTTTCAGTATTGGTGACTATGGAGTTGCAGAAATAACATGGCAAAATGGTCAACCAGCCATGCATGAACTTGGAAGGACTAATGAAACACTAGAGTCCATAGTTCATCATGCTACAACAGTTTACAACCAAAGTCAAAGTCAAGACTTTGACCTACAAACAAGTCAAAATCTGCCAAGAACTTACAATCTAAGCTCAAATGTGGCGTGTTCGAGTGGGAAATGGGTCGATACCACAGGCCCGAGTTACCTAAAGAAGCGGCCTAGATCATCTGCTATTGTACATGATCAAAGTGCAGGAAATTTGGCTTTGCAACAAGAAGATAATAATGACACTACCATGATGACTTGGCCTTCATACGAGTCGCCTAATCAGAGCTTGAAGAGCAAAAACACAGATGATGATTCTAATTGTCAATATGGATGGGTAAGACTTTTCAAAATTTTATGAAAAAAGTTGACTTTTTAAGTCATTTGAATTCATATTTTGAAACTATTTGCAAACATGTTTCTTGATTTTAAACAGGAAAATAAAGAAGAGGAATGCAGGACTGAGGATGAAACGGTTCGATCTCGATCAAGTAGGAGAAGCCGAGCTGCTGCTATTCATAACCAGTCTGAACGGGTAATTTGTTTTTATGTTTATTATATAAAAAAAAGTACCAAAAATTAAAAATTTGAACACTAAATGTTCTTATATGATATATCGATATTCTAGCGACGAAGAGAAAGAATTAACCAGAAGATGAAAGCTCTACAGAAGCTTGTGCCTACTGCTAATAAGGTTAGAACTTAAAGTCAATCCTACCAATTTCCATTTCTAAATTCATTATTCGTTTTTCGATGAATTTTGCACCAAAACATTTCTATATAGAGAAAATAGCATAAAGTAAATTGGCTTATCAAAAAACATTTAAAACCATGATCTATTGTTATCCATATTTAAAGTTATAAATTAGTATTTTGACTTCAAAAGTCAACATGTACCTCTCTTTTTAGTCATTTACATGTGAAAAATGAAAAGTGTCTAAATTTGGGAATTGTTTATACAGACAGATAAAGCTTCAATGTTGGATGAAGTAATAGATTACTTAAAGAAGCTTCAAGCACATGTGCAAATAATGAAAAACATGTCAATTCCACCTCAGCAAATGATGATACCGGTACCGTTACAATTGCAGCAGCACCAACAACAGCAGCAGCAGCAGCAGTTTCAGATGTCAATGCTAGCAAGAATGGGAATGGGATTAGGCCTTCAGATCGGTATGCACCCGCCAGCTCAGCATCCTTTCATGGTCCCACAAACAATGATTAGCCCCCTCCATATGGGCGCCACGTCACAAGCAATCCACAATCACCTGCCTGCCAACACCACGGTTCCTTTCAACGATCCACATAACGCGCTTCTAGCACAAGTATGTCAAGAATCGAAAAATGTGTAATTCAAATTTTATTTCGACTTCATAAGAATTAAGTCATTAACCATATTAAGTTTTATTTCTTGGTGCAGCATATAAATATGGATATGTACAACAACATGGCAGAGTTCTATAGGCAACAGGTCAACCAGGGAAAGTCAATGGGCCCGAGCTCGTCTCAGCCGGACCATGTTCCGGGGGAGTGATGATTAAGAAAACCGTCTTGTAGTTAATTCTATTATTACAACTTAAGTATGCATTATGTGTTAATTAATTAATCATGTAAAAGTTTTTTTTGGTGTATTTATTCATAGTATATATCCATTGCACTGGTTTGTTCCAAAAACATGTTACACTAAAGGTGTCATCTTTATTGCACACAGTACAACTATTAATATAGATGAGTAAAACACAAAAGACAGTGGATAGGTTTGACAAAAAGTGGGGTCAGACCATGGATTTCAGTGATTCTAAGCTTTGATGTTCCCATAAAACTGGATCAATAAATTATCCCCAAAAGATTTGATCTTGGTTTTCATGGCCTCAAGAAAGATCTTGAATTGAAATAAAAAATAAAAAAATGAAAGTGAAAAGGGGTGATAGGATAATATTAATAATTGAAAAACTCAGTGTAAGTGTGCTGAATAATGGAGAAAGAGTTTAGTTTCTTTGGAGTTATGAGGTTGTTCCCAGCATTAAATCACACAGGCTGGATTCATGTGAAATGATTGGATAAATGTTGTAGTATTGAGTTGCCTGATGCTGACATTTACTCCATGAATGGACTCCACAATCATTTCCACTGTCTGTCCGTGTTACTTCACACAACAAAACATACTCTTTTCTTGCTTAATATATTATGTGAACCTAATGACCAAAAAGGTACATGTTTTTATGCTCAATATAATACTATATATATCAACTAAATTGTTTTTTGGTGAGAGTGTGTGAATTGGATCTTGAACTTATTTAAGTTTTTTAATGTGTAAGATTGAGACAATATTGTAATCATAAAAAGGTTAAAAATTGTTGAAAGTGTAAAAACAAAAATAAAAAAGAACAATATTGTTTTTACAGCGTTTTTTTTAACTTATATACTTCATTATATCTAAAAACAATATACCATTTATTATAACTAATTTGAGTATAATATTGTTATATTTAAAAAAAAATCTGAACTTTGATAATTGTTGCTATACGTTGCATAAGTATAATGCATCTTAGTACATTGTCAATCCTGGTTTATTTTGTTTCATGATCTTAATCTTTCTTTTTTTCATTTTTTATGTATAAAGAGTTTAATAACAAAGAGCATGAAAACAAATAACAAAATTAAAAGAAAAAATTTTAAAAAAAATCAGTATGTGGATTTAACTAAAAAGTCTAAAAAAATTATTCAACAGGTCATTATGGGCAGGCTGGAAAATTTGCTGGTTATAATGGGCAGGCTGAAAAGCACACTAGGATGTTGCAAGTGAATGTCGCAAAATGTACTTGATGAGATTCAAAGCAATTTTCACTTTGCAAATGAGTACTAGATTTGAGATAAAGGACAATGATGCCAACTTGGCGGTATTAGACGGATAGTTGTATAGAGATACTACTGTATATTTGTATAGAGTTTGTTAGTTTGAGATTTTGTTTAGATTCCCTTTCATCATCCTTATATGTAAGCTACTGTTGTACACATTTTGATATAAGATTTAACAACAGATTTACACTAACTTCATTACAACTCTAATATGCGGAAGCATACGTCGCTCTCAAAGATCAACCCAAAGTTGGACTAGCACACATTAATACGATGAACTCAATTTTAAGAGTCAGTGTCTAAATTCTATGTATCTTGATATTTCAGAATCTATTATTGGGAGGTGGATGTTGCAATCCTTAAGGGTTGGGTGCCCACCAAAGAGAGACACCATAATGTGAGTTTTCCTTCTGATATTATGAATGGGCTGAAGGTTTTTATTTTTCAATTTTGTTAGAGTAAAATGATATAAATCATTAAATGCACTTGTTCACTGTAGAAGTTCTGGACTTCTGGCTGCTGCCTGTCTCATTCAACCTCGAAAACCTGGGCCGCACTATAAGGTGTAACTTAAGATTTTCGGTTCATGTATGACACGAATTGAAGGTTTCTGCAATTTAACCATTTATGGTTTACACTTTCTAGTTATAAAAGAGCTAGGACTAGGCATGGCATTTTTTGCCCAAACTCCTAAATTTTATCATTTATCTAAAAGTTTTTGGCCTCCTCCAGTCAAATAAAAACTGTATGAAAAATCAAAAAGTCAACACTGGAACAAAATTGACCATTTTTAAACCCACCCGTTTTCACCATATCCATTTTTGTCAAAACTTGATCGACCCAAACCAAAATGACCATTGTTTTAAACGAAAATCCTACTCAAACCCATTTTGACTAGTTGCCCCACCCAACCCGACTGTTTTGCCATATATATTTTCAATAATGTTTTGGTTAATTTAAACTCGCAACCAGCATACCTACTATTCAAATTTGTTAACAACCCAACTATATTGCTTTCAGGATCATCCTCCCTTCACTGAGAGATTTAAACATTACCATAAAAAATCCAATATCATAAAGTATATAAAGAGTAGAGTCTTCTTTTTACAAGCATTGAGAAGCAACATAATACCAGATACTTTATGTTTACATCCCAAAGATTGAACAAGTTTCAAACTTTAAACACAAATACTAAAAAGAGGTCCAAAATCAAGAACCAGAAGCCTCAGGTGATAATTTCTCTTACCAGCCAATCAAGACTCGGGTACGCGAAATAAAGAACAAGAAAAGACGGAAGAGCAAACAAAATTGTGATGAGTATATACACAACCAAGATGATTGCACTTGCGGGTATTGCATACAGAACAATCAGTAGAAATATCAACACCAGCGGAAGCTTAGCCGTTAAGTGAACAAAATAGATTAACGACTTACGGATTGTCGACTGCAGCCTCCCACCATGAGACCCACCTTGACGGTTAGACTCACCAGCACGTGGCCTGGCCAAACCATTACCATGACCATGACCATGACCAGTAACTAAACCTCGAGCCCAAGACCAACCAGGGCCTGGTACATGGTCATTACAAGAAGACAGGTGAGATTTGACCCGATCACCATTCAAGCTCTCAACCATCCAAAGAAGAAAGTAGTTCTTTCTTGGAAACTTTAGATTACCTTTATAAACGAGACGAAACGATAATAAGTTGCACCATGGGCAAGATATGAAAAAAGGGAGCTGGATTGGAAGAGTCGGTAGTTTGACAACAGCCCATTGCAGCCCGAGAACACAATTTTTACAGAGTGTGTGTCCACACCATAAAACATAAGGCACATTTTCCACAATATTGAAAGATTCCCAGCAAATTGGACACTCTAAACCTTCCTCCCTGCTGTTATTTACAGATATCTCATCATCAGAGCAGTCTGAAGAAGTTTGGCCAGCCCTTGCGGAGTCAATTCTCGGTCCAGATGTGCCCGTTGTAGCTTTCGACCCAAAACCCCACATGTTAAATAAACAGTATATCGTCTTCACCTTCTACAGAATTATCAACAATAGCTGCTCATGTCCATGCCTGCAACATCTAGACATGTTAACAATTCCATTTTATTTCAGATTCATATGCTTTTTAATCAAACAAATTAAAAATAGGGCTGTAAACGAACTGAACCGAACAAGGCCTTGTTCATGTTCATCGGTTCACTGGTTCATTTTCTACGGAATCATCGTTCATTAAAAAAATGAACTTGTTGGTGAAAAGCTCACGAACAAAAATAAACACAAACTATGTTTTATTTGATTTGGCTAACCGAGAATGGCCAGTGCCAATGATTCGGTCAAGCTACCAACTTTGTGGTGGTGTTTTTTTATCATTCATATTTTTATGCTAATTTTACATATAAACTAATCACATAATATACTCATATATATTTCTGTTCTTCTATCATTATTCAAATTTTGCCTAAAAACTATATGATAAAAAGTATGAATAACCGTTAATTAACAAACATAAATAAACAAAAATTATAAGACATTAACAAACGCATTATCATCGAACATTCACAACACAATTGAACGAACATTACCTATGTTCGTGTTCGTTCATTTAATTAATCGAACAAAATTCCTTATTCATGTTCGTTCAGTTATTAAACAAACTTCCTTTCGAACAGTATGTTCACTTCGTTTACAGCCCTAATAACAAGATATTAACAATGCAATGCAACTAAAACTGTGTAGTAATAATGTTTTCAATAGGCGGAAAAAAAGCCCTAAATCTAATCATATCCAGAGAATCAGAACATATTCAGAAAGCAAGCAATCTACACACCATATGCGAATCTAATCCAGATCATATAAACATATCAAAAGGCAGCAGAAATTCAAATGGAAACAAAATTGGCATAATAATATTCAGCTTTACTAATAAAGAACCTAACACATAATAAACAATAAAAAGCACTGAAAATGATAAAATAGAAGCAAAAATGAAGATGGTTTGCCTGGATCCGTTGGATATACGGAGCGGCTGTAATGATAAAACGGTGAAGATATAATAATATTAATTAATATGAAGAGAGGACGTCGGCAAAGAGAGAGAGATGACAGACAACGACCACTTCAAGACCACAAACACAAGTGTGAATGTGAACTCACTCTCAAATGGCGTGTGCTTCAGTAGTTTGGGCTAAGTTATCATCCACGGGCCTCATGAGCCCAAGTGTAAAACTCCAATTATAAACACCAACTACACTTTATTGGTAGAGGTAGAGACCCGTACATGAATCGCGAGTACGATTTGGAATTGGGTTTCTTCCCAGACTTGTACCCGAAACCGTACCTGTCGAAACCGGTTCCACCTTTACCCGGTCAATGCTTGACCCGACCCTACTCGAAACCCCGAAAACCTAGTCAAATATCCGATATGCCGGAACCAGTTCCAATTTTGACTTTTTTTATCATACCTAGAACCGGTTTCTACCGGGTTCCAATTTCTAATGGTACCCGGTTTGTGCACCTCTAAGTAGAGGTGGTCAAAACATGTTTTTTTATATGGACCAGTTCTGGAAATGATCAACAAAAGTCAAGAATCGGGTTGAGTAAGAACTTGTTCCGGGTATGGTCGAAGTTTTGATTGGTTTTGTTGGGTTTGTATCAAGTTTTGCCCTGGTCGGGTTCAGGTTTTGACGAGGTAGAGGTGGAACTAGTTCCACCAGGTCTATGTACGATTTTCCAAGGGAACCAGAACTTTGTTTGTACTCACAGGTCGGGTAGTACTGGTCCAGTTCCGAATTAGACACACCGGGTCGGGTCTGGAAGGACCGGGACATGGTTTTTTTCCAACTTATATTTATTAGTAGTCAACTTAACTAGTGTAAGAACGAAAGACAACAATGTCCAATCATTTTTGCTTCTTTGTTAATTTCTATTATTAAAATTCAATTATCACTGAAAAAGAAAAAAAAAGAAGAAGCTTCATAATGGTCCCATTTTAAACCCCTATTATCTTTTTTCAAAAGCATGATTCGAGTGGTGGTGGCACACACAAAAGTTTGATAGGAAGTATGTGATTGCGAAAAGAAAACTAAGAAGACAGTTGTACATGTACGGGTATGTTTGGTAAAACTAGCTGGTAGCTGTTAGCTGTAGTTTTTTAGATATATTTAGGTGTTTGGCAAAGTAGCTAGAGCTTTTTAGATATATTTAGATATTTGGCAGAGTAGCTGGAGCTTTTAATAAAACTAATTGGGTGCCAACGTGGTGCGGCGGAGTGCGCGCGCAACCTGAGATGAACCGCATAATCAGTCGATACGTGATTCACTTGATATTAGTGCTCGCATAACCCGAATGCAAACGTGTACTTCGTGCAAAGGCAGCAAGCGTGTAATCGTGACGAAAATCAAGAAACAAAGCTAAAATATACAGTAATTTCAAATAGATAGTTTTTTAAACCAACCTCTTTTGATTTGAAACCCTTTCCGACCCAACACCGTTTTAATCTGAAACATGTTCTGACCTGGCCTCTTTCGACCCAAAACCGTACCGACACGAACCGAACTAAATTAACCCTTTTTTATCGACTCGTTCCGACCCTAATTTGGTCTTACACATGACCCAAGCTCGTCTGACTCGACTTGTTGCCAATCATAACCGGTAAAGAAGTATGTCAATATCATACTCAAATTAAAGAGAATAAAATGATCTTTTTTATGATGTAATGTGTTTAAAAAATATTAACGTATGAAAAAATTAGGACTTTTAAAGAGTCATGGGGATAGTTAGTTTTGAATAAGGGTAAAATATGTAACTTTTATATAAAGTAACAAAAGTTGATGAAAGTTCAAGTACCAAAATTGTAAATTCAATTGTAAAAGCTTGTAGCTTTCTTAAACGCTAGTAGTAGTAGCGTTTAGAAAAAGAGCTTTTTCTTCTACTATAAAAGCTTCAAACTCATTGAACCAAACAAAGTTTTTTGTTATGTAGAAGCTTTTTCTTAAAAGCTTGAAGCCCCTAAAAGCTCCGTGCCAAACATATCCGTAGTATATATCGTAAAGCAGATAGATGGCGAAATGTCAGCATGGATACGTCACCAACAATATAAAGAAGTATCAAATTGAATTGAGGGTATTTGGTTCGGTTTGTAATCGTTATAAAACTAGTCAAAGCCAAACTGGTTATTTTTATAGTATAAAATTTCTTTTTTGTTCTTTTTTTGGTTTATAGTTTTTTAAATATTTTATCGAGTCCAGTTCTTGAACATATCCAAGCAAATAATCTTTTGATACTGAGTTGTGCTGCTATATTAGATTCTAAACATACACCGAATCAAACCTTATCCTCAATCCTAAATAAAACCAAAGACCAACTTAAATAGCAAAATTAGCAAACTGGACTAGTAAATTGTGAATTGCAAATAATCATTTTTATTGGTTTTAACGTGCATGCGTGGACAGACTAGAAAATGTTTTGGGTGAACATCCTTTTCAAAAGCACCCCTACACTTTTCCAAAATTAAAGTTTCTTTATTCTCATTTCATTTTCAGTTTTTCACCTTTTTTTTTTTCTTTTTCTGGTCCTAACCAGTCATATATTTGACCGATGGCTTCTTTTATATCTTAACTCCCTAATGCTCTATTTTGCAACTCACTTTTTTTAGCTCAATAAGTTTATCACTTCCCATAACCAACCTCATTATTAACATGAAATTATTGCTAATTAAAGGCATTGTTGAGGTGTGATGGAAGTTCTTTAACTTGGCATTTTCTTATAGATATCAATTGATCGAGTCATGTAAGATTTACGATCTGAAATCTTACCGCTTCAGTAAATTTATAATGAGTTTTGTGGATTATCACACTTGTGACATAAGTTTCCTCCACTGCCCAATTGAGTGTATATGAGAATATATCCTTCTTTCTTAGGCTAAGAATTAAAGAACCTAGATGGTGATGATCCAAAATCAACTGTCACGGAACATAGCACATGAGGGCATTGATTCAAAAACTCCTCAGGATAGGGCTGGTAATGTTAAGTTTGTACTTGTAAATTAATCAACAAATGAAGCTCAATCCATATAAGTAAAAACAGATTTGTGAATATACGTTAACTATCACAAGATCATATTAGAGACCTACAGCCTTATTACCAACAACAGTTTGATTTTTGATAGCTTGTTTTTATTTTGAAGATCGATGGTTGTATCCCATATACAAAGTAGCCCATAAGACAGCCCTATGCATTCACAAATTCTGAATCAAACCACCACTTGTCCCAACAATCTTTAACCTTGATTTTTTGAAGAATATGAATATTAGATCATGATCCAGGTCTTACAAACCAAGATGGGTTAAAAAGGTTGTATGACCCGAGTCATGATCTAATAATTGAAACCCATAAATTGTAACTTTTGTTTAATCTCTTTCGATTCTTTACCAATCCAACTAGAGCTGTCATTTTTATCCGCAATCTGAAACCCGACCCCAATAATTACTAACCCGAACCTGGATCTAACAAACTTTAGTACAACCCGAACTAATACGAGTCGAGTACTAAGTACTTTTTAATGGGTTTCGAGTATACTCCAATAACCCGTTTGACTAAGTCTTCTATTCAATTATTATATCTCATGTTTTAGCATATTTAATGAATGTGGCGGCCTATCAAAATGATGGGTAGTGCATGGAAAAAATTTCATGTAGTGCATGGAAAAAATTTCATATTACACCATGCTAATTTTATTATATAGCATGTGTTAGAAAAACAGATATACAAATATTGCTCAATTTACCTTACATATAGAAAAGGAAATACATCTTATCCTACAACTATACGTTCTTTAACGAGAAAAGCATTTCATCTTTGATCAGGGTTAAAGTGACTCACCTTTTATTAGTGTTAAACATAAATTGTTAAAGAATTGTGTATTTCTTATTATGTGGTTTGTTCTTTGCTTAAGTAAGTTAAAATTTGAAGATGATATATTTTCTTGAATTTTAGCATATATATATATATAGGGCAAGTATAAATTGAAAACCCATAAAACCCTAAAACTCAATATGTGGTCAATATCTTGCCACATATAACTTTCTCACATATGCTATCTTTCTAACAAACGGGTGTTTTTGTAATTAAATATTTCACCTTATAGCCAGCCATCTTTACTAGACTTACATATAGATATGATTTGTTACTTTTATACCATGACTTGACATGTAAAATTTTACAAGATGTTCATTATTATAATATTATTTCTATTGAAAGTATATGTAGGGCCAAAATCTCTAATCTGGTCTTAAATTCTTCATGCAGTTTTATTTTCATGGGATCTATCAACAAATTTACATATTTATATAAATAAAAGTGACGTTAATTAACTTAAAAATATAATTTTCTCAATATGGTATTTGATATTAAACATTAATAATAAACATTTTGTTTTATAATATAATTATCAAAAAGAGTATTATAATATGGCAAATTAGAAATAAATAATTTTAATTTTTGTGTATTGGCCGATATAATTCCAACTTTAAAAGTCACTTTTATTTATATAAAAGTTACTTAACGTCATAAGTTACTTAAAAATATGAATATTAAACTAAAATATATAAAAGCTATGATTTTAAGGAAAGGCTTTGATGAATGCAAGTTACTTAAAAATATGTAAATTAACATATTTTAAAATTTAAATTACTTAAAAAAATATAAATTAACATATTTTAAATTTTAAATTACTTAAAATATGTAAATAACATATTTTAAAAATGTAAATTACTTAAAAATATGCAAATTTACATATTTTAATATGTAAATTACTTAAAAAATATGTAAATTAACATATTTTTAATATTTTTACATATATTAAAATACGTAAACATTTAATTTTTAACATTTTTTTAAGTTGAAAATAATATGTAACCTCCCACATATGTTATAATGACATAGACATGAAAAGTTATTTTAAAATTATGTAAACTTAATTAAAATATGTAAAATTACTTAAAATATTTTTGTATGTGCATTAAAATTATGTAAAATTTATAAATATTTAAACTTATTTAAAAAAATGTTATACCATCTTATATATATGGTGAGGGTAATGCTACTATTTTAAGAATAATAGTTGCTATTTTAATTAATGTAAACTATAAAAAGTAACAGAATGCTAACTTTAAAAATATAGATAGTTTTATACTCGATTAAATAAAAAACTATATAGGAATATCTGAAGACTAAAATTCTATTAACTTACATTAAAAATATTATTATTATAATAATATAACAAATTAGTATTAAACTTCATTATAATATAATAAATTAGTGTTAAACTTCATATAAAAAAGTAGTCACTTATGTGGCAAAGCATATTTGATTTGATGGCTGCATGTACAGGAGAACTCTAATATTATATGAACAATTTTCAAACATAACAAGAGAGAGAAAAAACTTTTTGCATACCTAAAATACCCTTAAACGTACTAATACATATTAAAATATTTTATAAAGAAACCTCAACACCCATCTTTTACTCCAAAAACTCTTCTTTAAATATGAACCATAGATCATATTTAATCGATGGCTATAAGGGAGTTTCTAGGGTTTCTTCAAGTGAAGTGGGTTTTTATTATATCCCTACCCAATATATGTATATATATACTATATATAGTTTTAGCTTTTTAGGTCAAATACTCGAACCCGATTAACCCGTACTCATAAAACCCGAACCCGAGTAACCCTGGGAAGATTAGGGTCGGGTATGAGTACTCAAAATAAATTTCTCAAACCCAAGGAAAACCCAAAACCTGAAAATACAACCCGAATAACATCCCTAAATCCAACTTGTGCACCACACACACCTCTAACGTATATAGTTAAAAAATTCATTTACAAATCGACTAACTTCCTTATCCGATTCTCGCAGCCCTCTAGATTGAATCTTAACATATTCTCAGAAATTAAATTATAATAAATTTACCAAGAATTTGAATAAAATCTTTTAAATAGTAAAAAAATAAAGGTTCACGGATGAATGTCTCGATGCATATATCTACCTATTCTAATAAAGTAAAATAATTGTGGACACGTGTCAGCTTGTGGTTAAACCTCATAACTTTTTTCCCTCCAAACTAATAAATATTTCATAGATTAATAATTATTCACTTTTCTTTTACACTTCATTTATATTATATATTTACTTTCTTTTAAGCTCTATTTTATTATATACACTATATATTTTTATAAAAATAAATATTCTTATAAATTATAAATATATGCTTTAAATCTATTCATTTATTTTTTCAGTTAATTTACTAAACTATTTATATATGTTAAAATGTAATGATTATACAATTCACTTTTATATATAATAAAGTTTATCATAGTCATTTTCTCAGGTTTTTTTATCAATGATGGTTTCAGGTTTTTTGTGGAACTTAAATTTGATTTTTACGGGTCAAAAGTTGGTAAATAGATTGTGTGGTACAAGTTAACTAGATTTGACTCAAAATTTGTTACGGGTCAAAAAGAGGTAATATGAGTATTTTTAAAAGTTTTATAATGCAAGTAATTTATCATCAAATTTGTTACGGGTTCAGAGTTTTAACTTGAAAATGCCAAACAAATGAAAATTAGAATTTTAAACGTGATTTAGGTTTTGAATTTATTTTCAAAGACATTTATGGAAATAATGAAAATATTCAGGATTTGGCTAATTGAATATTTTCCCATAACTATTAAAATTTAAAAAAAGACGGCAAACACTTTCGACATGCTACCTCCAGGCCTATAAATGCTTCAAACTTTTATAAAATTTGAAACATTTAATTTTTCCTTTAATGGTGATTAAAATGTAGTGTGTGAAACATGTCATACAAAATTATGATCAAGTGAAGGAAAACATTCACAAAATTGAGCAAGTTAACGTGTTATTTTTATGTGTTGTCATTATGGCAAAGTCAAGAAGCCCCCTCAAAATTATAAAAATCATTTCCATGGTATAGCTCAGGACTATTATTGTATAAAAAATCTTTTTTGAAATTGGTTCATAACCAAAATTCTTTCTTTTTTCTTTTTTTTCTTTTTGAAATTGGCATACCTCAAAATTATTATTATTATTATCATTATTATTATTACTATTATTATTATTATTTTTTATTAAGTTCATTTTTTTTGAAAAAAATCATTTTCTAATATAAATAAAATCAATTTATGTACACATAGTATAGATATTAGCATAGATGTGATTATTTTTTCATATACAATATATACTTATTTGCTTTATTTATAACTTTATTATTTAGATCATCTCGTGTGTTACACGGGCTCCAAAACTAGTTTAATAATATATTAAGTTCACGTTTAATATATTAGTAAGCCGTAGCCCACGTGAGCTGAGAGTTGAAACAAACCACACTCGTGGCATCTTTTTAATAAATTATAAAACTAGTTTTTTAACCCATGTATTACACGAGATTTGTTAAGTGATAAAAATAAGGTTTGCTATTTAAAATATACAGCATTTGTTGTTTTATCACAAGTTTTCAAATTGTCATCCAATACAAACAAATTCAGGTCATTTCTGTTGTTACCCTAAATAATGCAGCATATAATGTTTATGAAATCAAACTAGACATCGAAGGAACAAAACAATCTTACGTTACTATTTTCTACTTGTTTATCATATTTTTACTTGTTTGGTCTTCAATCAATATTTTACTTTTAATTTCGTGACTATTTTATAATCCAATTGTCAAAATAGTATTGGCCTATTACTCATTGATAGCTAGTATGAATAACATGAAATATTAGAATGAAAAATTGACTATTTTATAACCCTATTATTGTCAAAATGATTTCAACCTATGACCCATGGATAACGTGGATTAATGAGAATAGAGATTGAAAATTATGATTTAATGTGGTTATAGCACATAATCATCATTATTTTTGTTATTAGTAGCAGAAGATAAGATATACAATACTTTTATCTAATATTATGTTGGCCGTTTAAAAAAAATCTGATATTATATTTTGATAAATCACACAAAATTTAATTAAGTTTTTTTCTTTCACATAATAAATTTTCGTGGTTGAACACCTTAATACTAATCTTCTATTTTTATTTTTAACTATAACATGAAATCTTTGTGGGTGATATAAGTTTATTATTAGGAAAATCTATTTATTCTAATAAAGTAAAATAAATAGGGACACTTATCATGTTTTGGTTAATTCTCATAAATTTTTTCCCTCCAAAACTAATATACCCTAATATATGTAATAAATCAATAATTATTCATTTTCCTTTTACACTATATTTATATAATATCCATATATTTTTATAAATATAAATATTAATATTAACATATTATTTTACTATATATTTCAAAATACTTGTTGAATTCCAAAATCAATAACAAATCATGTTTCTCAAATGAAAATTGTTTCGGGTTTTTTGTGGAGGTTAAATTTGATTTTATGGATCAAAAGTTGGTAAATATATTGTTTGGTACAAGTTAACTACATTTAGGTCAAAATTTGTTACGGGTCAAAAATGAAAATTTTGAGTATTTTTAAAAGTTTGAGAATGCAAAATAGATTTATCGTTAATTTGTTATGAGTTCAAAGTGTTACTTTAAAATGTCAAAAATATGAAAGTTAGAATTTTAAACATGATTCGGGTTTCAAGTTAATTTTTAAGAGTATTTTTTGAAATAATCAAAAGGTTCAGAATTTGACAAATTGAATATTTTTCCCCCAAACTATTAAAATTTCATAAAAGATTGCAAACACTTTCGACACGCCACCCCAATGCCTATCAATGCTTCTAACTTTTATCAAATTTGAAATATTTATGTCAACATTAATTTTTCCTTCAACGTTGATCAAAACGTTGTATAGGAAGCATGTCATGCAAAACTATGCTCAAATGAAACAAAATATTCACAAAATTGAATTCGTTAACATGCTATTTTTTATGTTGTCAAGAAGCCCTCTGAAACTTATCAAAATTTTTTTTATGGTGTAGCTCAGAAAAACATAATTCTTGAAGAACATCCATTGCTACAATTTAATATCCTACTTTCCTTTGATGGGTGGTAAATTGATAAATATATCAATAAAGGTAACGCCTCTTTTGTATTTAGACTGAGTGGTTAGAACTACAATCGTATGAGAAGTATTATTTTCGAAATTGGTTCATAACCAAAATTCTTTCAATTATACATATATGACATCGAGAATGAATTTTTCAATAGAAAAAAGCATTCTCGGGTACGATTTTGCACGAACATTTTTTTATTAAGTTCATTTTAAAAATATCATTTTCTGATATAAATAAAATCAATTTATGTACACATTGTATAGATATAAACATGTAACACCCCGACCGATGGCGGATTATACATCGGGGCGCTACGAATTGTTTCATTAGTCGTGACACTATTTGGGTGTCAATATTTAATAAATACATTTCATTGCGCATGCGCATAACACACCATAAAGTAACATAAATCACATATCATAACACATAATATTCAAATACATAAATTCGTCTTGTTATATTTTAAACTAGGTCCAAAGTAAAAGAAAACATCCTACGTGTCCTCGAGTTTCCAAAAGCAGCTACAGCAAACCTGAACATGTGTTAAAATAAAACGTCAACACTTGCGTGTCGGTGAGAAATCAAGTTTAATAGATATGAATAGATAATAACAAAGCACTGCGCGCAACATGTGTATAACTGGTGTTCAACATAGTGTGTAAACAGATTGTGATCAAGCCTAAATAGATCATAGCTCATAGTTCATAGCGTGCTCCAAATCGAGCAAAAACAAATAATCATTCGTGTATGTGCAAACAAACCAAGAAAATCGTAACAATAGGTCTCCCGTGTTCATCTAATGGATCCATGAAAACTTCGGAATAGGCCGATCAAAGCAGTTAATGATCCACACATACAAATATACAACACTAGTAAACGTCCATAACACATGGGTTTTGCGCACATAATTTCATAAACAAGTTTAAGACTCATGTTGTACGAACACATGAACATCCCAAAACGTTAAAATAAAAAAGGGATTAGGTACGAGATTACTCACCTGTAAAAGGTGCGTTGAAAGATAATGCAAGAACCAACTTTTAAACAAGCGAAAGTTAACCTATAAATAAGAGGTTATTGGTTTAACGATTGGTTTTTATGTCTTGAATATATGTAAGTCATTTAAACAAATTATTTATTTACCGAGATTTCTGGGCAGAAAAGAAGAGATGACGGATTGCAAAGAGGGGAGTTGGAGGCGTCGCTGAGGATCTTCGGCTGAGAGTAAGGGAGAAAGATTTTGGGGAGTGTTTAAGTGTTTGAGTGAAGTGTTTAATTATCCAAGAAATTAGTTTTATTTATAGGAAAACCCTAGGGAACACATCCCTTGAATTGGGGAAAAAGATCTTATCAAATCAAAGCAAAAGATATCAAAAAGCAAGAGATATGGTGGCAGCTGCAGGGGATGGGGAAAGCTGACAGGTTACTGTTCATAGCATGGGAGGGGTCAGTCAAAGTACTGTTCAAGACATGGAAAAGAAGATTTTAAAAGATTATGCCAGTTACTTTTTCCAACAACCAAGAGGGTTGGTAAGCAAGCTGCGCCGAAAGTGACTTTTCGGACAGATGTCAGATCTGGCCTACTGTGCCCATACCTTGGCAGGTATAGCACAGAAGATAAGATATTTCAAAAGCATACAGGCTGGCTTAAACTGGAGAAAAGACTTAAGTGTCTAGCGCGAGAAGGCTTGAGTGCGCGAGGGCGAAGGCAGACAGAACAATCCTTAGCGCACCGCGGGAAGAACTACAATCCTTAGCGCGCCGCGGGAAGAACTACAATCCTTAGCGCGCCGCGGGAAGAACTACAATCCTTAGCGCGCCGCGGGAAGAACTACAATCCTTAGCGCGCCGTGGGAACAGTTCGCCTCGCGTATCGCAGGAACGACTGGTCTTCACGCAGGCTTCCTTGTAAGGAGTCTAGCGCGTGGAGCTGCGCAGACATCCTTAGGCGGGAAGAACCAAAGGACAGGCAAAGAGTTAAGAGAAAAGGGGGTTCAAGGCTTAAGGGTTAAGCAGAGGGGCGGGACGGCGACAAGAGAGAAAAAAAAAAGGGGCGGGACGGCGGAAAGGAATTATTATTATCATTATTATTATTAGTAATATATATATATATAAATATTTGATAAATTTATAAAGATTATAATCAATTTTTAAATCTTAAGATCGGATCCGAAAACGGGTACCTGGGTCGGGTCGGATTTGGGCAGTTGTCACAGTCTCCCCTACTTTAAGAAATTTCGTCCCGAAATTTATCTCGAAGTAGGATGCGCAGAGAAAAGGTGTGGGTATTTGATCTTCATTTGATCTTCCCTTTCCCAAGTGAACTCGGCTCCGCGCTTGGAGTCCCAGCGAACTTTGACAATAGGGATGCGACTGCGCTTGGTTTGCTTCACCTCGCGATCCATAATCTCAACAGGCTTCTCAACGAAATGCATAGACTCATCAACTTGAACTTCATCAAGTGGTATGTGGAGGTTCTCGTCAGCTAATCATTTCTTGAGATTGGATACATGGAACGTTGGATGCACATTGCTGAGCGCGGGCGGCAGGTCCAGTTTGTAGGCAACCTTTCCCACTTTCGCAAGAATCTTGAACGGACCAACATAACGAGGTGCAAGCTTACCTTTCTTCCCAAAGCGGACAACACCCTTCCAAGGCGACACTTTGAGGAGAACAAGATCACCAACTAGAAATTCGAGAGGCTTCCGCCTGCGATCTGCGTAACTCTTATGTCGGCTTCTGGCAGTCAGCAGATGATCACGGATCTTGGCGATTTTATCGGTTGTCTCTTGAACTAGTTCGGGTCCTGTGATTTGAACTTCACCCACTTCGTTCCAACAAATCGGTGAGCGGCACTTTCGACCGTAAAGTGCTTCAAATGGGGCCATACCGATGCTGGAATGATAGCTGTTATTATAGGAGAACTCGATCAGAGGTAGGTGTGAATCCCAATTACCTCCAAAATCAAGAACACAAGATCGAAGCATATCCTCAAGGGTTTGGATGGTTCGCTCAGACTGTCCGTCAGTCTGAGGATGATATGCAGTACTCATGTCCAAACGAGTTCCTAACGCAGATTGGAGAGATTTCCAAAAGCGAGATATAAAACGGCCATCGCAGTCGGATATGATGCTCAAGGGAGTACCATGACGGCAGACAATTTCTTTGACATATAGATGCGCAAGTTGTTCAACACGGTAGGTTTCACGAATGGGCAGAAAGTGGGCAGACTTGGTCAATCGATCCACTATTACCCAAATGCTATCATGTTTGCTTGCGGTCGAGGGTAACTTGGTGATAAAGTCCATTGCTATACTTTCCCATTTCCACGTAGGAATTTCTGGTTGTTCGAGCAAACCAGATGGGCGTTGATGTTCCGCTTTTACCTTAGAACAAGTTAGGCATTTAGCTACGAACACAGCAATATCCTTTTTCATACCGGGCCACCAATAAGTAAGGCGCAAATCTTTGTACATTTTGTCAGCGCCAGGATGAATGGAATATCGAGTTTTGTGCGCTTCACTCAGTATGTCAGTGCGAAGAATCTCATCATTGGGAATCCAGATGCGATTGAGATAACAGAGAGTTCCATTCAGGTTAGGGACTAGATGCGCTTCCGCGCCACACGCTAACTCGGCGCGTAGGTTGCCTTTGCTGATCGATGCGCGCTGCACGTCGCGAATGCGCGATTCAAGATTGCTTTGGATCGGCGCGAAGTGAAGCTGCGTGCGCGGCAAAATACAGTTGAGTTGACTGGGTTTGCGGCTGAGCGCATCGGCTACCACATTAGCCTTTCCAGGGTGATATCGGATCTCACAATCGTAATCGCTGATGAGTTCGTTCCATCGGCGTTGTCTCATGTTAAGTTCCTTTTGATCAAAAATGTGCTGAAGGCTTTTATGGTCGGTGTAAATGATGCACTTAGTGCCATAGAGGTAGTGTCTCCAGATTTTTAAGGCAAATACAACTGCGCCAAGTTCGAGGTCGTGAGTCGTATAATTCTTTTCATGAATTTTGAGTTGCCTTGACGCGTAAGTGATAACCTTGCCTCGTTGCATAAGTACACAACCGAGACCTTGGTTGGAGGCATCACAATAAACGACAAAGTCGTCAGTACCCTCTGGTAACGTTAGAACAGGAGCTTCGCACAACTTTCGCTTGAGCGTTTGAAAGGCTTCTTCTTGCTTCGAGCCCCAAATATACGGTTTGCCTTTGTGCGTTAATGCTGTTAAAGGCAAGATGATTTTTGAGAAGTTCGAAATAAATCGCCGGTAGTAACCAGCTAAGCCCAAAAAGGAACGGATTTCGGTAGGAGTGGTCGGTGTAATCCAGTTCTTGATTGCTTCAATTTTGGATGGGTCGACATGAATACCCATCTTGTTTACAACATGACCAAGAAACTGTACATCGTCAGACCAAAACTCACACTTGGAGAGTTTGGCATAGAGTTGTTCGGTTCGAAGCTTTTGCAACACTAACAGAAGGTGTTGTTCATGCTCGGCCTTGGTTTTGGAATATACCAGAACGTCATCGATAAACACGATCACGAATTGGTCCAAGAAAGGCCTACACACCCGGTTCATTAGATCCATGAAGACAGCGGGTGCGTTGGTTAAACCGAAGGGCATGACCAAGAATTCAAAATGACCGTAGCGGGTTCGAAAGGCAGTTTTGGGAATATCTTCTTCGCGGATACGCAACTGGTGATAGCCAGAACGGAGATCGATTTTGGAGAAACAAGAGGCACCTTGGAGTTGGTCAAAGAGGTCGTCAATACGCGGTAAGGGGTACCGGTTCTTAATGGTGAGCTTGTTCAGCTCGCGGTAATCGATACACATGCGAAACGAACCGTCTTTCTTTTTGACGAACAAAACCGGAGCACCCCACGGCGAAGAGCTAGGGCGAATGAATCCTTTATCGGTCAACTCTTGAAGTTGACTTGCTAATTCTTGCATTTCAGCGGGTGCAAGTCGATAAGGGGATTTGGCTACGGGGGATGCACCAGGAACAAGATCAACACGAAACTCGACTTCCCGAGCGGGAGGTAAACCAGAAAGATCTTCGGGAAAGACTTCAGGAAAGTCACGCACGATGGGGATTTCATGAAGTTTCTTCTTTCCTTCATCGGGTTTGACCACATGAGCTAAGAACGCGACACATTTCATTCGTAAAAGTCTTCGGGCTTCAGTGCATGACATAAGTTTAAGACCGTTAGATGGTTTCTCGCCGTAGATATGAAGATCTTGACCATTTTCCCGAGGAATGCGAATCAATTTCTTGGCGCAGATTACTTCGGCGCGATTTTGCGAGAGCCAGTCCATACCAATAATAACATCAAAACTTCCAAGAGGCATGGGAACGAGGTCGATTAGAAAATCGTGTTCATTAAGGTTAAGCGTGCAATCTTTGATCACGGAGTTTATTATAATTGTTTCACCGTTAGCCATTTCAACTGTAAAGTTTCCGTTTAAGTTTATTCGCGGTCGAGCAAGTTTTTGTTCAAATGCGCGAGAAATAAAACTCCTAGCGGCGCCAGTATCAAAAAGTATAGATGCATATTGTCCGTTAAGTAAAAATGTACCATTAACCACGTCATTATTCGCTTGCGCTTGGTGCGCGGTTATATTAAAAGCTCGTCCGCGCGCCACTTGGTTTGAAATTTGGTTAACCGGATTAGCTTGCGTAATTTGTACTTGTAGTCTCGGGCACGCGTTCCGGAAATGACTGGGGTCACCGCAGTTATAGCACGACCTGGGTCGTGGATTATGGTATGTTGATTGTGGGTTTTGCGGGTAGGTTGGTGGTGTTTGCGCGATTGGGTTGGCGGGAAGGACTCTACAGTACTCAGCAGTATGACCAATACGGCCACATCGGTTGCATTGTCGACACGGGGCTTGAGTTGGGTGATGAAGTTTACAGGTTGGGCAAAAGGGTTGGTTTCCTGTGTAAGGTTTCTTAGTTGACGGGGCAGGGAGCGCGGAATTGGTTAAGGCATAGTTATGGACTACAGGGGGTGTTGGGTAGGTTGACAGTGGGTTAGGAGCGTGTACTGGAGGTTGGTAGGCGGGTTGCTGGACGATGAGCGGGTTGGTAAGCGCGTAGGCTTGATGATTGGGTTTGCGCCTGCGTTTGAGGTCGTTACGGTTTGAGGGTTCTGGTTTGGTTTCTGTTGGTTCTGGGACAGTCTTGGTGAGTTTGGTCTTCTCGGCTCCCCGCAGGAACAGGGTTCCTGCCCTGACATGGTTGTCGCTGAGCACAGCGGCCAACTCGATGGCGTCAGAGAGGGTTACTGGGTTCCTGGCCCATACAGAATCTTGAATTTCCATGGGGAGACCCCCAAGAAACTTTTCGATGGCGCGGCGGGAAGGGGTAACAAGGTGCGGGACAAGCAAACTTAGTTCGTGAAAGCGCGTAGCGTACTCACGCACTTCGCCACTGTACTGTTTCAAGTTCCAAAATTCCTCCTCAAGGCGCTTTACTTCGTTGGGAGGGCAGAATGTAAGCGCCCTTGATTCCTCCTCAAAAGATCCTTGAATTCTTCCCAGAGCATGCTAGAAGCAGCCTCTGCGCCACGCGCGTGAGCTACTCCATTCCACCATGTAAGCGCCCTTGATTCCAGGACACTTGAGGCGTATAAGGTTCGTCGGTCTGGAGGGCAATAGGTATGGAGGAAGGTGTTCTCAATTTTCTCGAGCCATTGGAGCATTACGGTGGCTCCTTCGAGCCCTGTGAATTTCGGAGGGTTACCCGCATTAAAGGACTTAATATTGTATCCGGAGGGGTTGGTATTATTTTGATTTAAGGCTTGGGCTATTGCGGCGGCCATTTCCTGGGAACGACGCTGCATACGTCTGCGCGAGGCTTCTCTCCTCTGATGACGGCGAGCTGATAGCGGAGGCATTCTATAAAAGTTTTAGTTTTTGTTAATATCGTGGTATGGGAAATCGTTTTAGCGCAAAGTATATCACTGTAAAGCTTGTTTCGCGGAGTTAAATGCTATCAAATTTTGAAGTAAAATATGAATTTAAAGGCAAACTTAATACAGGTAATGAATTCGAATTGAAAATCGACAATTCATGCATCACCATGACTTTTCAAATCTTCAATTTAAAATATACGAGTAAATGAGTATTGGAGGTTGACAATTCATGTATCACCATGACTTTTCAAATCTCCAATTTTAAAATATACGAGTAAATGAATATTGGAGGTTGACAATTCATGTATCACCATGACTTTTCAAATCTCCAATTTTAGAACATAAAGTTAATGGGGATTGAAAATCAACTATTCATGTATCACCATGACTTTTCGGATTTTCAATGTTAAGTCCCAACAACAAACGAATATGTAAGTAAAGAAACGAATTGAAATTTAACAATAAAAATCGAAAGATCGCGGATAAAACATGAAATCATGTGCTGCGTATGCGCAAGCATATTTTATAAATATCGAGTAATTAACAATTAGCGCGCGATCATGAGATTTTTCTCATGCGCGAGAAGGGACTCTTAGGTATTCTAGGTCGTTACGTCTAACCACCTAATCCTAAAGTCACGGAGCTCTAATACCAATCTGTAACACCCCGACCGATGGCGGATTATACATCGGGGCGCTACGAATTGTTTCATTACTCGTGACACTATTTGGGTGTCAATATTTAATAAATACATTTCATTGCGCATGCGCATAACACACCATAAAGTAACATAAATCACATATCATAACACATAATATTCAAATACATAAATTCGTCTTGTTATATTTTAAACTAGGTCCAAAGTAAAAGAAAACATCCTACGTGTCCTCGAGTTTCCAAAAGCAGCTACAGCAAACCTGAACATGTGTTAAAATAAAACGTCAACACTTGCGTGTCGGTGAGAAATCAAGTTTAATAGATATGAATAGATAATAACAAAGCACTGCGAGCAACATGTGTATAACTGGTGTTCAACATAGTGTGTAAACAGATTGTGATCAAGCCTAAATAGATCATATCTCATAGTTCATAGCGTGCTCCAAATCGAGCAAAAACAAATAATCATTCGTGTATGTGCAAACAAACCAAGAAAATCGTAACAATAGGTCTCCCGTGTTCATCTAATGGATCCATGAAAACTTCGGAATAGGCCGATCAAAGCGGTTAATGATCCACACATACAAATATACAACACTAGTAAACGTCCATAACACATGGGTTTTGCGCACATAATTTCATAAACAAGTTTAAGACTCATGTTGTACGAACACATGAACATCCCAAAACGTTAAAATAAAAAAGGGATTAGGTACGAGATTACTCACCTGTAAAAGATGCGTTGAAAGATAATGCAAGAACCAACTTTTAAACAAGCGAAAGTTAACCTATAAATAAGAGGTTATTGGTTTAACGATTGGTTTTTATGTCTTGAATATATGTAAGTCATTTAAACAAATTATTTATTTACCGAGATTTCTGGGCAGAAAAGAAGAGATGACGGATTGCAAAGAGGGGAGTTGGAGGCGTCGCTGAGGATCTTCGGCTGAGAGTAAGGGAGAAAGATTTTGGGGAGTGTTTAAGTGTTTGAGTGAAGTGTTTAATTATCCAAGAAATTAGTTTTATTTATAGGAAAACCCTAGGGAACACATCCCTTGAATTGGGGAAAAAGATCTTATCAAATCAAAGCAAAAGATATCAAAAAGCAAGAAATATGGTGGCAGCTGCAGGGGATGGGGAAAGCTGACAGGTTACTGTTCATAGCATGGGAAGGGTCAGTCAAAGTACTGTTCAAGACATGGAAAAGAAGATTTTAAAAGATTATGCCAGTTACTTTTTCCAACAACCAAGAGGGTTGGTAAGCAAGCTGCGCCGAAAGTGACTTTTCGGACAGATGTCAGATCTGGCCTACTGTTCCCATACCTTGGCAGGTATAGCACAGAAGATAAGATATTTCAAAAGCATACAGGCTGGCTTAAACTGGAGAAAAGACTTAAGTGTCTAGCGCGAGAAGGCTTGAGTGCGCGAGGGCGAAGGCAGACAGAACAATCCTTAGCGCACCGCGGGAAGAACTACAATCCTTAGCGCGCCGCGGGAAGAACTACAATCCTTAGCGCGCCGCGGGAAGAACTACAATCCTTAGCGCGCCGCGGGAAGAACTACAATCCTTAGCGCGCCGTGGGAACAGTTCGCCTCGCGTATCGCAGGAACGGTTGGTCTTCACGCAGGCTTCCTTGTAAGGAGTCTGGCGCGTGGAGCTGCGCAGACATCCTTAGGCGGGAAGAACCAAAGGACAGGCAAAGAGTTAAGAGAAAAGGGGGTTCAAGGCTTAAGGGTTAAGCAGAGGGGCGGGACGGCGACAAGAGAGAAAAAAAAAGGGGCGGGACGGCGGAAAGGAATTATTATTATCATTATTATTATTAGTAATATATAAATAAATATTTGATAAATTTATAAAGATTATAATCAATTTTTAAATCTTAAGATCGGATCCGAAAACGGGTACCTGGGTCGGGTCGGATTTGGGCAGTTGTCACAAAACATAGATGTAATACATTTTTTTTTCATATACGCTATGTAATTATTTGTTTTACTTATAATTTGAATTATCCCGTGTGTGACACGGGCTCTAAAACTAGTTAGAATTTAATAATAAAAAATATCATTTATTGGCCTATAATTAACCAATGCTAAATTGGAGGTTCAATCCCCATAATCCCATAATATACCATATTTAGCTGTTAAATTTTTTTAAACCTTGATATATGAGAGTCATACATTAAGGTTTTGTTTGTTTTTACTTAAAAGGTCTGCAAGGGGCTTACGTCTGTAGGCGCGCAGACATAAGTTTCGGAAGACTGTTTGTTTTTTTAGGAAAAAAAGATCTGAAAAATGCTTTTATGGTTTTAAAAAATAAGCTATTGTTCAACTTCTTCACACTTCTTCACATCCTATCAACACCCAATGTCCAACACTACCACCACCCACCGTGCGCCACCACCATTACCGTCCACCATCACCACCCACTGTCCACCGCCACCACCCACCACCACCGTCTATCACCACCACCCACCATCCATCACCACCACCACCCACCATCGGCCACAACCACCATCTACTACCACCCCCCACTGTCCGTCGCCACCACCCACCACCACCGTCTATCACCACCACCCACCACCGTCTATCACCACCACCACACCCACCATCGGCCACAACCACCGTCTACTACCACCACCCACCGTCCGCCACCACCACCACAGCCACCATCGGCCACAACCACTATCTACTACCACCCCCCACCGTCCGCCACCACCACCGTCCACCATCCGCCACCACCACCGTCCACTACCACCACTACTGTCCACCAACCACCACAACTGTCCATCACCACCACCCACATTCCGCCACTACCACCACCGTCGTTCACCACCACACCCACCACCACCACCACCGTCCACCACCCACCACAATTGTCCATCACCACCACCCACCGTTCATCGCCTACCACAACCGTTTGCCACCAATCGTCCACCACCACCCACTTCCACAGTTCGTACACCACTACCAATTATTTTAGCAGTCTACAGACGTTAAATAAATTTTATCTACTGTGATATATATGTAGATAACTAATTTTCAGCTTTTACAGACGCTATCCAGTTTATAAAACAAGCAGTATTATATTTTCATATTGCAGACCTTCTGACTACATCTTCAGTTGCAGGCATGAAATCAAATGAAATTAGATTGTAGACAGGTTTTGTCTTTAAAAACAAGCAGCACCTAAAGAGTATAATTATCATAAAAACTGAATAGTTAAGTGTATACTTTACACATCAATATTCCTTTAATAATAAATATAAAATTAAAACTATATAACATAAACATTCTGAAAATGTAAAGAAAAATAACAAATAATGAAAAAAAAAAACACATGGTTATTTAAAGATGGACGAGACCCCACAGAGATTGCCCCTACTTGAAGCCAAGGGAACATACTTGGACTCACCAGCCCCCTTTTTAAGAACACAAATGCTCATTTATTTGTTTTTTCATTATTTCCCTTAAACCAATTACCAATTATGCATAATTATAATATATTATATAACAATAAATAGGTAATATATCCACACAATTTCCTTTTGCTTTCTTTTTTTCAATTTAGAAATCAATAAAATTGTTTGTTTGTTTGATTTATAACAAAAAATAGTTAAAAGAAATGAGAAAAACATGGCCATTCGACCCAAACCATTCAAGAAATGAAACCTTAATGTTTTATTTTATAAAATGATTGTCCTATAATACAAAGGCATATCTTATTTTTCCGTCCTTGCATCACCTAGCGGCCTAGCACATGAAGAAAGCGAGGTTTTTGCCAAAAAGAAAAAATAATAATAATAATAAAATAATATAATTAAACCACCTTGCGCAACTTCATGCTCTATATTGATATCGATGATTTTCCATAAAAGATTTTTTTTTTTAAAAAAAACTATCATTTTAGCATTTAAAGTGAAAATATTAACCTGGTAGAGGCAAAAACTAGATTTAGAACCAACCACGTAAGAAGGCTTGCAAGACAAACTACATTGATGATTCTTGGCCCCAAATCTAACTTATGATCAAGTTGTGTCGGTAGCTAATTAAACATATACACCTTACTTAACAAAATCTATTCCTACATTATGATTACGACCCCTACGTTGGTACCCTTATAGCCTATGATTGCATGTCACACTATTAGAAATATGTTAACACTTCATGTATAATAATCATATCTTAAAAAAGAATTAAAATAAACTAATAATACAAGTTACAACCTACTTTTAGATAGACAATGTTGGAAGAATCAATCTTCCTAACCTTGTTTTCTCCTTTAGAAGCAATCTTTTCACATAATAACTTTAGTATAAAACACCACACAACCTTCACACAATATGCACCCAACTTACCATTAAATTACTTCAAACCCATTTGCACACACTATGGTTTCGGTGAGGAATCCGCCCCGGTGCGTGTGTGTTATTGGCGCTGGACCCTCGGGTTTGGTTGCCGCTCGGGAGCTCAAGAAAGAAGGCCAGAAGGTGGTGGTTTTGGAGCAAAACCATGATGTTGGAGGGCAATGGTTATATGATCCCAAAGTTGAAGGCCAAGATCCCTTAGGCGCGGGTTTAACCGTTCATAGTAGTATCTATGATTCGCTAAGGCTCACATCGCCTAGAGAGATAATGGGGTTTACTGATTTCCCATTCTTGATCAAGAAAGGTAGAGATACAAGAAGGTTTCCGGGTCATAAAGAACTCTTTTTGTACCTTAAAGATTTTTGTGATTGGTTCGGTTTAAGGGAGATGATTCGGTTCAACACAAAGGTTGAATATGTTGGGATACTTGATTATGGCACATTTGGAGAAGATTTTAAATGGATTGTTAAAAGCAAAGTTAAAGATTCCGATGAGGTGGTCTCAGAGGTGTTTGATGCGGTTGTTGTCGCCACCGGACACTATTCTCATCCTAGATTGCCTTCTATCAAAGGTCATATATCATAATTATCTTCCTTCACATACATACACATAAATATATATTGACATATGTTTTTACTTTCAAACTATAAAGGAATGGATGCATGGAGAAGGAAGCAAATGCATAGCCACCTTTACAGGGTTCCCGAGCCATTTCGTGACCAGGTAACCAAACGGTTGTTTTAATGTGTGTGAATGTGCGCGTGTTTATAAGAAGTCGAATACTTGCAGGTGGTGGTGGTAGTGGGGAACTCATTGAGTGGGCAGGATATATCAATGGAGCTTGTGAATGTAGCTAAGGAGATCCATCTTAGTTCCAAATCACTTGATGTTTCAGAGGGTTTATCAAAAGTAATATCTAAACATGATAATCTACATCTTCATCCCACTGTAAGATTGATAAATTCATTTCTTGACCATTTGTTTATATATATGTGTGTGTGTACCATCCGGCCAGTTTAACGAGGTTTTCACGTTACACAGATAGAATGTCTACATGAGGATGGACGGGTTGTTTTTGTCGACGGTTCATGGCTCACCACAGACACAATCATATATTGCACAGGGTAATTTAAAAGTTAAACAAACAAGAATATAACCTTTAGTCTTACACAAGCTTCATGTTTTAATTAAAATAAATATATGTATAAATTTTAAAACTCGTAAGGTTTAGATATCTCTCTGAATCGTATTGACACGTATTGTAACACGCAGGTATTCATACTCATTCCCCTTTCTTGACACTAAAGGAGCGGTAGCTGTTGACAACGACCGAGTGGGACCATTATATGAACACACCTTTCCTCCGAACCTTGCCCCATCTCTCTCCTTTATAGGCATTCCTAGAAAGGTAAACTTAAAAGCCATTTTGCTTTTCTTTACTTGCTACAAAATACAACTAATTTATTTTTTATAACCACCCATTTATATTAATGGAGTCCCTTCAAGTGTAATACTGTTAAAAGCTTGTTTCTTTAACTTATTTTGGTGGCCGTTGATTGATGTAGCTTATAGGGTTTCCTTTCTTTGAATCACAAGCAAAATGGATAGCTCAGTTGCTTTCTGGCAAGAGAAGTTTGCCACCAAGAGATGAAATGATGAAATCCATTCAAGACTTCTATAAATCTAGAGAAGCTGCTGGTATTCCGAAGCATAATACTCATGATATAGCCGATTTTGAGGTAACCGAATCCATTTAAATAACTAATGACTCAATATATAAATAGAATGTACATTCATACAAGAAATACTAATTTAGGTAGCACTATGTTATTGTAGTACTGTGATAAGTATGGAGATAGTGTTGGATTCCCTCACTTAGAAGAATGGAGGAAAGATCTTTGCCTTTCGGCTTTGATCAATTCGGATGTGAACTTGGAGACATATCGCGATGCATATGACGACGAAGAATTGCTTCAAGTTGCTCATCAAAGCCCTCATTTTACTCAACTTGAAGCTGAAGCTTTTTCGAGTTCGCTTTAAAGTTTAAATAAATTATGGGTTTGAAATCATATAAAATTATATATTATGATTAGTTTTACACAAAAGGGCTTTTGTTGTTTTTGAAAGCAAAGATCAATGGAATTATTTTGCTTTCAAAAGCTAGATAGTACGGCCAAAACAATAGTTTTACTTAGACAACAACCTAACAAGGGCAGAGTTTGAACTTCAAGTGTACCTTGTTGAATTTTTAATGTTGTCCATCTTCTTTACATGATTGCAATGTCAGCTCTTTTGTTTTCAGATTTGTTGGTGTTTTTCCTTGCCTAAAATGGTCATAAATGGGGGATGACAATTATGGTGCTTATATAATACATACACATACCTACAAGATAGTAGGGGTGTTCAACAAATCGATTTTAGAATAATCGAATTAGTCCAACTTTAAAACTTTAAAGTTGGATTCAATGTCGTTGTTCATCTTCTTTACATGATTCCAATGTCAGCTCTTTTGTTTTCAGATTTGTTGGTGTTTTTCCTTGCCTAAAATGGTCATAAATGGGGGATGACAATTATGGTGCTTATATAATACATACACATACCTACAAGATAGTAGGGGTGTTCAACAAATCGATTTTAGAATAATCGAATTAGTCCAACTTTAAAACTTTAAAGTTGGATTCAATGTCGTTGTTCATCTTCTTTACATGATTCCAATGTCAGCTCTTTTGTTTTCAGATTTGTTGGTGTTTTTCCTTGCCTAAAATGGTCATAAATGGGGGATGACAATTATGGTGCTTATATAATACATACACATACCTACAAGATAGTAGGGGTGTTCAACAAATCGATTTTAGAATAATCGAATTAGTCCAACTTTAAAACTTTAAAGTTGGATTCAATGTCGTTGTTCATCTTCTTTACATGATTCCAATGTCAGCTCTTTTGTTTTCAGATTTGTTGGTGTTTTTCCTTGCCTAAAATGGTCATAAATGGGGGATGACAATTATGGTGCTTATATAATACATACACATACCTACAAGATAGTAGGGGTGTTCAACAAATCGATTTTAGAATAATCGAATTATTCAAATCAAATTAGTCCAACTTTAAAACTTTAAAGTTGGATTCAATGTCAATCTAGATTAGGTTCAAGAAAATCGATTCAAATTAATTCGATTTGAATTTAATCCAAGTTCGAATTGATTCGATTCAAATTCGGCGATAATTTTTTTTTAAATTCTATTACTAAAACAACTATAAACTTTTTAAAAATCTTTAAAACAAATAAGCATTCAAAGTGACAACATTCAACATATTCAAAGTAGTAACATCCAAGTTACATGTTGATAGCAAATGATGTGAGAAACTGAAAGTAGCGGCGATTGGGACGATTACAAATTTAGTATTTAAATTTTAGGATAATTGTTTATTAGGTTTGATATTGAATGTTGGTAGGCCAAATGTTAGGAAATACAACATCCAACATATTCAAAGTGATAACTCACTATCTAAAATTTCTTTTAATGTTTCTTTGATAGGAAAACAAATCTCATAAAACTTAACATCTCTTAAAAATACTCACTCAGTTTTCTTGTTTAAGATCCCAAAGCTTATAACCTATCCTTGTTAAAGAATATCCAATTAGCGTACTTTTCCAAGCTCCAGATGAAATATTAGGATCAAGCATGGTCGAAAAACACACAAACAACCAAATGATCTTAAATGTAACGGAGAAGGTTTAGATCCAAACACCATTTCATATGGAGATCTTTCGGTTAAAACGGATTATGTATTAACGTTTTGATTATGAAACCACAAATTGTACAATTACAATGAGAAATATAAATACAATACAATGACTAATATCTATGAATACTATTAAATACAAATTATATGCAAGCTAATTGTGTGGAGACAATCACTCCAACATATTGACCAAACATGATTTGTTTTTTCATAATCAATTGATTTGATCACATTCCTTGATTTGCTCCCAGAAGATAGACAACCATAGGATAAGTCCAATCTTGGATAAAAGTGGAAGATATATTATGGTATTTAAGAAATAAAAGAAGTTGATAAAGTTGAAGATGTAAATGGAGATGAACCAAAAATAAGATAGATTTTGTGAGTTTTTTATTTTTTTATTATTATTTTTTTAGGGTGAATGAAACAGAAGATAAGATATAAAAGGTAGGGTTCGCCGGAAGATGATGGTTGCGACGGTGATAGGATAATAGGTTTTGCAAAACCTAACAGATATAGACAGAGAAATTGTTGTGTTTGAAGAAGTAACCATTACAATAGTGATGTAGGTAGAGGTGTTTCTTTAAAAAGGATTTCGGTAGGGATGATGGGATCATAGTGCCAGGAAAAGAAATATAGAGGTGGTCGGAGAAGAAATTTAGAGGTTGGTGAACGGTGGTTTGTGTCACATCCATACCTAAGGTGGAAATGCCGGGGCGTGATCCGATTGCTCACAGCTTGAAGATACTATCATAAATATAAATGACAATATCTAATTAATTATTATGTTCAAATAATACGCACAATAATCAAATACAACCAAACGATTCAGATAAGTAAATACAACAAGTCTAATTCCATGTATGTCTTCATTATAATCCTAAGGTCTTTCTAAGTTTCCATCCTTCAACTCAGGCAACCTGCATATGCGTAGAAAATGGAGTTTTTGTCAACAAACATGTTGAGTTAGTTTATCACCAAGTTTTGACACCAAAAATAATGTTAATATAATAAATAAGCAAAACGTAATAAATGCGGTAATGAAATCAAACCATAAGCAAATAAGTTGTCGATTAAACCATTGCCAAGAGAATCGGGCGCCGGTAAATCAACTATGAGCAAATAAATAGAATAAGACCGTTGCCAGCGAATCGGGCGGTGGTCAATAGTATGAGAACCCAATACATGGGGATATGTGGGACCTCTCCTAGCACGAATGCGCACATAAACAAGTAAACACATAATAAGTAGATTTGATTAATCACGCATAATTACACGTTTGCTATCTTTGATATGTATGTATATATAGATATGTATGTATAGTATGATATAAGCATATGTCCCCAAAACATTTGTGAAAATTAAGTAAAATAGGGGAATGATAAAACTCACTTGATCGATTAATCCAAACGGGAATGAATACGACAAGAAAACGACAATCACCCTCTTCGAGAATTACAGACAATAATCCAAATTAAATAATATTATGAGTGAATTATAAATGATGCAATACGTATAACGAATTTAGGATTTCGATATGACTTGAGTTATATTTATGGTTGGATACGTTATGGATTGAACGATTGATCTCTAAGGATTATTATTATTATTTAATTATAAAAATCATTGTTTATTATAAAATTTATATTTTGGAAATCTTAACGAATTTGATGGTAAAAATATAATTAACACTTTTAATACGTTTAATACATTTATTATATTTTTGTTTTAAAGACAATACACACACACACATATATATATATATATATATATATATATTAAAAATATATATCTAATAAATTCGAGCAAATTTATAAAGACATTTTAACAACGATAAGCCTCAATATTAGTATCAGTTTTTAATAAAATAATAATGATTTATTATTAATAAGATATATATATATATATATATATATATATGTAGGATCAGGATCATGTGAGAACTTTTTGGGAATTGAGACCTATGAAAACCATTTTGGACCACAAAAAAACCTAAAAATAAAAAAAATCATAAAACAAAAAAAACACAAAAATAAAAAAAGTAAAAAAACCAAAGTTCTTATTTATCATCCCGGTTTCTAAAAAAAACGTAAAAAAAAAATTCTCGGTTTAGCTAAATTATACATATACATATATGTATAATATGTACATATATGTACACATATGTTTTTTTCATATACACATATGTATAATTTAAGGTAAATGATAATGTATATACGTATACATTACATAACTAGAGATTAAATGAAAGTATACATATGTGTATAGGTATAATACGAATTAAAAAGAAAAAAAATCGGCTTTTTTTATTATACATATATGTATAATATGTACACATATGTTTTTTCCTATACACATATGTATAATTTAAGGTAAATGATAATGTACATATGTGTATATTACGTAACTAGAGATTAAATGAAAGTATACATATGTGTATAGGTATAATACGAATTAAAAAGAAAAAAAAATTCGGTTTTTTTTAATGAAACCGGAATGAAATATAAGCATTTTGGTTTTTTTACTTTTTAAAAATTTTCGGTTTTGTTTGTTTTATAATTTTTTTAATAGTTTTTAGAGGGTTTTTTTAGTAGTCCAAAATGGTTCTCAAAGTTCTCAATTTGCCAATGGTTCTCTTAGGATCCTTACCATATATATATATATATATATATATATATATATATATGATTTGGTTCATTTCAGAAGTGTTTTTAGTGTGAGAAATGTGAGAACAGATTCTGGCCAATCTTAAGTTTTCTTTTTAATTTTGTATTATTTAATTGTAGAAGTATATTAATAAAAAGTTTAGGAGTTTCTTTTGGTAATTAATACTAATTAATGTTAAGTTACAAATGATTATACATTTATTTTTAATTTTTAATTTGATTTAATCTTTAAACAATTCATAAAACAAAACCATCATACTCATACTACAAAAAATATAAATACATTAACCATCATAAAAACAAATACCTACACAAATCATAATATTAACCTACATATACAAAAACTAGTTAATGTTATCACCTACACAGATCACAATATTTATATACATACACATAACTAGTTCATGTTAACCTACACAAATCACAATAATAACCTACATATACAAATTTACTTCGTGTTATAGCCTGCCCATTTGTATTTACCTACACATATCAGAATATTAACCTACACAAACAAACCTTGTTCATGATATCACATACAATTAATAGTATTAACATAAACTTGTAAAATATTTGCAATGTAGGAACACATCATATTTTTTTTATAATTTTAATTATTTTATAATTTATTTTTTATGTGTAGGCAAATACGAGTTATGTGTAGATGAATATTATTTATATGTAGGTGAAAATAAAATGAACTAGCAAGCTGTGTAGGTAATAAGATATAAGTGTAGGTAAATATTAGTTATGTGTTGGTGAAAAATAAAAGAAATAAAATTAGTGTAAGAGAAAATAAGTTGTGTTGGTAAATACGGGTTACATTTTGATAAAAATAAAAATAACTAACAATTTGTATAATTGAATATGAGCTATGTGTAGATTATTATGTTACTTGTGTAGGTGATCAATTTAATACAATTCACCTACATATACATTTTTTTATATGTAAGTAATAGATAATTCAAATTTGTAACATTCTACAAGAATTATTGTGGAGAATATTTTTGGAGTAATTAGAGGAATTAATGCATTGAACAAATCAGAGATAATCAATGGTTGAGATCGACTTCTCGCACTTCTCGCTATAATATCACTTCTCGCATGATCCATCCCCTATATATATACACGAAAACTTGTAACGAAACTAGTTGACATGAAACATTTAACTTTATAATGTCGGATAAATAAAATATTGTTTATTTGATATTTACTATTAATTATAATGTATCATAGGTCATTAAAATAACTAAAAATAAAAATAATCACCCAAAAACGACTGCTGGGACTCGAACCTGCGACCTAATGGCCGGACTAGAAGACTTGAACACACACACATCAGCCAACTGAGCTGGTGTGTCAGTTGATTAAGGATTGTAAATGTCTTCCGTAAAGACTTTCATGCGCACCTTCCTTCATAAGGACAGGTAACCTGGTAGGTGAGTCACTCTCCGCTAACCTGGTAGGTGGGACTTGCTCTACTTCTCTTTTATATATTACTAAATTAACAAAACCATATTTGACTTATAAACCCTAATTCAACAATTGATTGATCTGATCATTGTTCGTTCAATTAATGTTGGGGTTATTGTTTATTGATGATTTTCGAACCTAAAGCATACTTTAATTACCTTGATTGCTGATGAAATCACAGAGAACCACCGATATCATCGTGACAGCAAGAACATGATTGAACAGGGTATTACAGCCAAAACTAATGTAATTAAGTATAGGGTTTTTGGTCACCGGATCATAAGGGAGGTGCAGATGAGAGCAATTGAATTGTTATGAAGCCTAATTTATATAATCAATTTTTAGGTTAAGGAGGTTATTAGGATGTATCAATACGTATCTTCATGGATCTTGTTTCTTAATTAGTTAGGACGGTTAGAACTAGAATGGCAAGAATAATCATAATCAAGATCCAATTCCGAGTTTAGATCGTTATTTGAGGCTCAAGAAATCTAAACGGGTCAAGGTTTCGGGTTAATGGGTTACCGGTCTGGTTATGGGTTATAAAGGTATTATGTACAAATTGCAACCTAGTCCTTGAAGATGTGAGGTGGAAACGATAGAGGATTAAAGTTTAGTTTTGGGCTAAAAACATACATTTTCCAAAGTTATTTATATATTAAATAAATAAATATAAATTGTATATAAATTCCTTATAAATGTGATATTTTTTTATTGTTAAAATTTCCCGAATCATAAAACGGGTCGGGTAATAAGTATAAGTGGTACGTGAAAAACCCGAGTTGTTACAGTTTGCTAGCTAATAGGATCATAAGTTTTCTCGTTGAAGATATGAGCTCTGATACCAAATTAAGCTTTGAATATATTATGAAACCACAAATTGTACAATTACATTGAGAAATATAAAAACAATATAAATACAATACAATGACTAATATCTATGGATACTATTAAATACAAATTATATGCAAGCTAATTGTGTGGAGACAATCACTCCAACATATTGGCTAAACATGATTTGCTCTTTCATAATCAATTGATTTGATCACATTCTTTGATACTATGTTGTTGTGTTAATCAAATAGTTAAAACATAATCAGACCACAAAAAAAAGGAACGCCTCGTTGAAGCATTAAGTATCTAGCCGCATCAAGGAATTGCCTATGTTTCATTTAGCAACACCGTTCTGCTAAAGTGTATAAGCACAAGATGTTTAACGAATAATTCCGGTTTATCAGTTATCTTAAAAAATTCTCTTGTAGTCTATTGTTCATAAACTAAGTATTATAATCGGACTGAAAGCACTTAAAGCTGGTATTAAACAGATTTTTTTTAACAAACTAACAAAACTTTTAATATTATAAAAAAAAAACCTTCTTTAGATTTTTACAAATATAACGTGCCACACCCGTGAACTATTTTAGAAACACCCCAAAACCAAATCTCGTTACCAAATACTCGTCTCAATACGAACATGAATGTTGCGGTTTTTTATTTCTCCGTCGAATTCAAGCTTTTTTTCCAACTCCAGGCGCATAGCGGGTTAAATTGAATGGGTTGACTAGGATGCACTCTAGTTCATTTAGAAAGTGTCAAGAGGCTTTCGGCCAATTGGCCCAATGGAGTTAGTGAATTTTCTTTAACCAAGTGGTGAGAGTTCAAACTTCATACTTCATTATTGGTATTTAAGCGGATTTTAGATGGTGTAGAATTAGAAAGTTGTGTTCGCCGCTATTCTAAGAAAAATAGAAAGTCTTTTTTTTTAAAGTAAGAAAAATAGAAAGTTGATTTAGAATAAGGCTGTTCACGAGTCGAGCCGAATCGAACGGCTGAAATTCAAACCGAGCGAAAAACGAAACGAGCCAAAATCAAACCGAGCATTTTTCGATCGAACATCGAGCGATTTCGAGCATCTTTTATTTCTTTTTTACTTTAATATTTTCAATAAGAAACAAGTTTAAAGGCTGTAAATAATATATTTTGTAAACAAATTAGTAGTTTTTAGACAAACGTATAAAAGGTTGTAAATTTTTAGGAGAAAGAAGTTTGAAGTGAGATATAATGAACATATAAACAAGCTTTCAGTATTATGAAAACTTGAATCGAATTAATAAAACTATAAAATTGACGGAATAGGAAAAAATTAAAAGGGTTTTAAAAATTGTATACTTATATTTTATGTGTATTGTCTATATATTTATACATTTCTTCATATATAATTATATATAAAATAAATTTAAAATATTCGAGTCGAACCAAACCGAACCGAGTAGACCTTTGCTCGTTGCTTGGCTCGTTTACAAACTGAACCAAGCAGAGCGGCTCGTTTACAATCGAGTGAAAAAACGAGCGAGCATTTTCCGAGCAAATTCCGGACGAGCGGCGAGCGAGTTCGAGCGTCGAGCGGTTTCGACGGCCCTAATTTTGAATATACTTTTCGTGGTAACAAGGCCCAATTATTTGTTGGCTACTTCAAGCTTGAAAGAACAAAAGGCCCAAACAAGAAGTCTAAAAATAGTAGACTAATTCAAACTAAAAGGCCCAAATTCTCACACATTCACACGAATAGCGAATCTACTCAAGTATATTCTTATTTTTCATATTAAATTTGGCAAAACTGTTACATGTATGTAATGTAGCTAAAGAATAAAAAAGAACTTTATAATCGACATAATTTCTTTGAATGTATTAAACTATCATGGCTTAACTTGAATACTACGTAGATACTCTAGTTTTATAATTCGTCAGAATGTCTCTTAAATACATAAACATAACCCACTAAGAATTGACCTAACTATTTTTTTTTTCATATCCAAGTTCATAATGATGAAAAATCACTTTTTCCATCAATGGCAACAATTCTATCCCGTAACTTTTTTACATTTTCTTTAGATTTTTACGTTTAGTTCTAAGAATATGTAAAGTTGAAGTATTTTGTTAATTTTTTTATTACAGTTTTTTATTTTTTAACTATAAAAACTGAGAAAGGTTTGACACTTAACTTATATATATATATACATAACACAAGGATATTTATGATTTTTGCTTTTTTCTAATATAGGTCATTGTCAAATTTAACAATTAAACAACTTGAATCATGAGGTTGTGTTTAGCAGTTGTCAAAGCTTGCATCACAGATTATATGCTAGCTATTATTATTTTCATATTTAATGTTTTAACTTAGAATCTAAAAATAAAGTTATTCCTCCAAGGGGACATTAAATGAAAATTCGAACACTCAAATTAAGTCAAAGAGAATAATGTATAAAAATATAAGAATTTATGTGAATCAATGTTCAGACTATAAGCCAACAATGACAGGTATATCACAAACACGTTCGTTCATTTGAGATGTTCAATTTCGATAAGATTGTAAAAAATCAACATCAAAAGTAAGACATATGTGTGCATAAGTATTACAATTTACAAATCACATCTATCCAAACAAGCAAATCACATCTCTATCCACAACATCGACAAGCATTATGAATTTATGAAAGCAAATTAACTTCTCAACAAATAATACGTCACTAGAATACATATTATAAAGCAAGAGAGCGTTACGAGAAACAAAGTTTATAAAACCTGCATACATGAGTTATAAATTGAACATGGAATAACATAAAATAGAGTTTCACTTGTTTTTATTACGTTTCATTTAAAATTTAAAACTAATAATAATATTAGTATGTGGCAGAACCAAAAAGACAAAGGATTGAAACAAGACCATAAAAAGACTCTTTATATAAGTGATAACCAGGGGTTGTAAACAAATAGAGCTGAGCCTTAGCTCCACTAGACTCGAGCTTGGCTTGTTTTGACTTATAAGGGCTCGAGTTAAGCTCATTTCAAGCTCTTTTTCAAAAGCTTGAGCTCGGCTAGTGAATTGTCTTTTCAGCTTGATGTCGGCTTGACTCGGTTATTATTAATTAATTAACTTATATAAATTTAAATTATTTTTATATAATTTGATAAAACCATACACGAGCCTAAGCTCGGTTGCGGAGTGTTGAATTAATATATAGATATCTAAAATAGATAAAACTTATATGAGACTCAAGTTCGGGTTGAGCTCAAAAAACTCGACTCATTTTGAGCTTTTATCGATCCGAGTTCAAGTGACTCACGAACAACTCAGCTCGTTTGCGCCCTTAGCGATTGACATAAGTATACATATAGAAATGTTAATAATCCCTAAAACAAAGTAATAAGATAGCAACAACATAATAAGATAGATGATAAAACTTTTTTTTTTTGGAACAACGATTTTATTGTATGTTAGGCCATCGCACTCCTCGTATTTGAAGAGCCTCATTGTCTTACTCTGGTCAGACTATACTGTCTTAACCGGCCCCACATTGTCTTTCAGAGTTTGTCTTGGGTGTTCTCCCGAAAAACTATACCGTAAACCGACACTTTACGGTTGTGCCGCCACAAAAGCAGAACTGCGAGATAGTTAGACGAAAAGCAGTTACATTTTGATAAAAGTGTTAGAAGTGTTGGGATAAAAGAGAAAAGTCACATTCTGGGCGTAGCTTCAACGCTAACATCTAACAAGATCAACGGCTGAGGGTGACTCCGTCCCTACCAAAACCCTACTTATAACCAACACCGCCCAAATCCACCTTCACCACTACTCTTCTTCCGATCCATTCCCATTCAACGCCCATCATGTCGGACGAAGAGCACCAGTTCGAATCCAAGGCCGATGCCGGAGCCTCCAAGACTTACCCGCAGCAAGCTGGTACCATCCGCAAGGGCGGTCACATTGTTATCAAAAACCGTGCTTGCAAGGTTTGAATCTCTAATTCATTGTTAATTTCTTTATCTCATCGGTTTTTTTAGGGATCTAGTTCTTAACGATTGATTTAGGGCTTATAATTACTGGATGTAAATATTATTATATATTTTAGGAGCTGAGTTTATGAATTAAATAGTATCAAACTGTTGTATACTCTAGATCTGTTAACTTGTAGTTGGTTTTAGGGATGAGCATACGATACCAAGTACCGGTACTGTTCGGATAAATTCGGTATGCCGTACTTTTGTTTTAGTACTGATGTTGGTTTTTGTGTACAGTTGATTGATTCAAAAGTTATTAAAATTTAGCCCTGGTATAACAAACTTGCTTGTACTGTTTTAGTTTTAATTTGATTTCTAGCTATTTGAATTAACAAAACTTATTTTTGAGACTTTTAAACTAGATAAACAAATTTGATGTTAATGGCAAACCTGTGCGTTTGATGATAGAAATCAGGAATTTGCTGTAGCTGTTAAAATTTGAACAAATCCTTTTTTTTTTTTGGTGAAGTAAACAAGTTTTGAATCATATATTAAATCTTGGAAAAGTTATATGATTGGATTGCAGTTATCAAAAGCTATGCAAGTGAAGTTTTATATATCTTTCCTGTTAGCTGTAGTGAAATTTGTTGTGATTCATCAATATGCTGATTGTATTCACAATCTCGTAACTTTTTAAATCTTTTCTCTTATGATGATTTTGATTGTAAATTGACTTATGTTTTTGTTAACGTCAATAGGTTGTGGAAGTCTCTACCTCCAAGACTGGCAAGCACGGTCATGCTAAGTGTCACTTTGTTGCAATTGACATCTTCAATGGGAAAAAGCTTGAAGATATCGTCCCATCTTCCCATAACTGTGATGTATGCAATCAATATATACAATTAAGCTACTGTTTTTCTTTCGTATAATTCATTAAGCCATCTCTTATTTGTATCCTGTTTTGCAGGTCCCTCATGTTAGCCGCACTGACTACCAGCTCATTGATATCTCTGAAGATGGATTTGTATGCTCCTTTTCCCTCTTTCTTAAACTAACTTATCTTTAGACTCGCTGTTTGATATAATTTTGAAACTTAATAAATGGTCCCATCCTAGGTGAGCTTGCTGACTGAAAATGGTAACACCAAGGATGACCTGAAGCTGCCAACGGATGATGCTCTCCTCACTCAGGTATGTTGTTTTTTCACATTGATTTCAGTTAATTGTATTGTTTCATTTTGAAGTTTAATGGTGTGATATTTGATTGATGAAACTGTGCAGATTAAGGATGGATTTGCAGAGGGGAAAGACCTGGTTGTGAGTGTGATGTCGGCCATGGGAGAGGAGCAGATCTGTGCTCTCAAGGACATCGGTCCAAAGTAGTTTCCTGATATTTATTATTGTGATGTTAAAGAAGACGGTCGGTTGTGATATCAGCAGAAACTTTTTTCTGTTGTAATACTAGCATTTTATTTTATTTTATTTTATTTTCTGCACTAGTATGACTAGTCCATTCTATTTGGGCTACGAACAAGTGTATGTCACCGGATTTTATCTGCTTTCAATGACTCTTTTAACTTATTTACTCTGTGTTATAACTGGTCTAGCTGAGTACTTTTATACCATTTGTATCGGTGGGTTTGATTTTAGTATTTTAGATTTGCACTACCGAATATCATTTAATAATTGAGGTGTTTTATGCGTGTTGTATATTGGTTTTTTATTTCTAAATTATGCTACCGTGTGGGGCTGATAAGCCTGCCGGTTTGATAATCCGTTCACAAAACATTGATCTACACAGCTGGGGTATATTATGGTGAATGATTGTTGAGCAATGATTTACAAATAGTTATGGCTGAATGGGTCCGACTGAGGTCAATTGGTTTTGACTCTAATTCAACGGAACATATATCTATACACAATGCATTATTAGCTTCTTTTTTTCTGTGGTTGAAGTTGAAACTTCAATGTTTTATTTAACATTTCTAATGGATATTAGAAGAAAACCATTAATAAATAGTGACAGCTAATCTGTTTAGATGATTATTAAGAGACGTTTACTATTACTATCCCTAGCTTGTGTCTTTCTTTTTATCAACGACCAACAAAGCCTAGCAATCAGAATACGCCCGTTGGCAATAGGCCATCCATGCTTGTAACTGCAGACAATACTGGTGATTCCGGCCGACCACCCATTCCAGTGGAAACCCATTGCCGAAGGCCCATTGTGGTAAATTTGTTGGCTCGCACACACCATTTTATCTCTAATGGGACTCAAATCAACGACATTTCCTGGAGAAAGTCACTGGGATACCGTTAGAGTACTGCTATAAATTCAGCACATCGGGATACACTCACCTTTCGATCCGGGGAAAACCATCACCTAAGTTCAACGCCCGTGAATACTAGCCTTCCAATCTGGGGAAAACCTTTCACCTAAGGCCAACGCCCGTGAACACTTTGCCGGAAGGCACGACAGTGCGGTGAGATAAAACTCATTCAGTTCAAGGATCCAACTATAGGCAAAATGTAATATTAAAAATTGAAAACTCAAAACCTGTGAAATTAAACAATTTGTGTATCTTAGACACCAAGTAATTCTCTTATTATAAGTTAAAAAAATGACAAGCAATTTGTGTATCTTATACACAAAGTAATGTTCTTCGGTAATAAGCTAAAACTATCTATACTTTAAATTTTGTTTTTTTTTTCAACGCTGACGTTCACATAAATTTTAGAAAAGAAAAACAAGTTTTGAAATCTATCTTAAATATATAAATCTCTTGACCTTTATCACAAAATATGATGTTGAGCAGGCATGAATATGGATTATATATTTATATTATTATTATTTAATTTCTAAACAACCAAGCAAACACGTATCTGACACATCTATAATTTCCTATTTGTTGATAAATAAAAAAAATGTTTGTTTTTGTTATTTAAAATATTCAATAAATAGCGAGCGTTTCTTATCATGTAATACATTTTTAATTAAGATTATAAATATCTCGATATTCGTAAATGTAGATGATACATGTGCCAAACTTGTCAAAGAGACGAGATGGCCAGTAACCGTTAACAAGGTTTTAGTACTAAAATAAATCTTTAAAATTGTCACACCCTGATTCAGGGCCGGGTGCGACGTCCCGTGTTGGTATCTGGTTTTGTAAATATATAAGAGTAGCGGGTTCATTTTAACGGAAGTTTTAAAGTATTAAAATATTAATTTACATTATCAAAATTTCTCGGGAATTAAATACCCAAGATTCAGTTTACAAAACAGTGATATTAATATTACAAGAATTTAATATCAAAATCGAGCCATCTCAAGCGATCTTCTAATGACTCCAATTCTTGTATATCATTCATTATCTAGTTACCTGCATGGGTTGGAAAAACACGTCAGCTATATGCCGGTGAAACGTTGATTCGATAAAACAATTTATAACAGTCGTTAAATACAAATATAGTTTTCTGTTTCACAAACTCAGTAGGAACGCCTGTCATTCCCGGGATTTGTACCACTGCCCTACACACACAATTCAAAGGTTCCCCGAGTACATAGCCCCTGTTTGGAGACAACCTTCCCCTAGGCTATGTAACCCTGTTGCAGAACTGGTTATGACTGACTTGGTTTTGTATGCCAATTATCAGTCATGTTTGGATCCAGACACATGTGTATTCGGTATGAGTTGCTTTTTATTATCTATTTTGTATTATAACGATTTTAGAGACAATAATCTCTTGCAAACATTTATCAGATTCTTTGCAATAAACACCCTGTCTATTACAAGAATAAAATAAGTTCAGACCATAAAAGGTTAATGTGTTCACCTTGTATTATCAGCACTTCTTTCCTCAGCACTTCTTTCCTCATTATGCTATTGACCTATATTTGTAATAGGCATGCATAAGTGTCTAGACGGTTTATCTTATTCAGCAGACTTTAAGTCTGTTTCAGTTTCAGCAGACTCGAGGTCTGTTCAGCAGACTTGAAGTCTGATTCAGTTCAGCAGACTTGAGGTCTGATCAGCAGACTCTTAGGTCTGACCTAACCTTAGTAAAATTATAGTTGTTTTATGAAATTACTTTGTATTTACATATGACGTTTGGAATAGCATGTTTTGGCCTAATAAAGGATATCACATTGGCAAACTTCTCCAGATGAGTAAACGGGTCCCGCGGTTGATTGGGATGTGTACGAATTACTTTCCTTAGGCAAGAATAGTCTACTAATGATATCCCTCTTCCAGTTACTACGTACCCGTCAAAATATAGTTTTGGTAACATTACTTCTTGAGGAAGCAACCTTATTATATTCAATAAAACATTACTTTGAAAATCAGGCATATGATGTATATATGTGTGAACCTGCTTGCGGAAGCCCTGCTTGCGGTGCGCACATATGATGTATATATGTGTGAACCCTCGGGTGGGCAAAAGTGGAATTGCACTAATTTTGACGTTATTTTACTAATCTCGTGAAAATAACGTTAAAAGTGACGGACGGTTAATCAGGCATCATGTAGTGGCGTTGATAGCTGAAAGATAAGGGTACATGCACCGATCAGCCGGTGTCCCGATGATTGAGTGCTATGTGCCTTATGTCCAAGGCTTGATGCAAAACTACTATCGAGCCGGGGGTCTCACCGGAAGCAGCCTCTCTATCCCTATGGGGTAGAGGTAAGGCTGCCTACATCTTACCCTCCTCAGACCCTACCATAGCTTTGCTATTGGTGGGATATACTGAGTACGATGATGATGATGATGATGATGATTACTTTGAAAATCAGTTATGTTTAACGACTATAACCATAACTATATAATAAAGTAACTTAACCATAATCCTACCTTAGTTGGCTAGTCGGAAGTGAAAACTAAGAAGATCGGCAACAGTTCAGCTCGTGCTTCGCTTACGAAATCAACAACTCGTTTAACAGCGTAACAACACCTTGTTTCTTCGCGAAATCAGCCCTCGGAACCTTGGAATGCTCTAGCACGCTTACCAATGTTAACTATGTGAAATCTAAGGTGAAAATGGGATGAATGGGGCCGAACCCGTAGCTGCCCTTTTATACTCGAATTTTGCAGACCATCGCGTAGTGCGATGGCCTTTCCTCAAGGCCGTCGCGTAGCGCGACGCCGCAATTAACCAGGAGACGTCACATGGTTGGACACGTGGATTTTTGATTATTTAATAGGGTCTCGCGTAGCGCGATGTCCATGGTGGGTTGACCGTCGCGTAGCGCGGCGCCCCACATTTTCTTGAACTGTGTGATGGATCATCGTGTAGCGCGATGGTTTAATCCTAGAGACCATTATGTAGCGCGATGAGTTTTAATATTCAAATTTTTATTTTTAATCCTTTAACTTTTAGAATTTACACTTTTAGCCCAAAATTAAATAGGGTATTTTCACGGTATCACAAAAATGAACATTAATCCAGCTTAAATTTACATTAAGCAACTACGGTTTTTCTTTTATAAATAATATATAGCTTTAAATCCATTGTCAAATTAATAATGGTGACAAACCAAACACCACGAGTCCCGTTGGGTTACTATGTTCATTATTTAATTTTATAAGCAATTAATTCATTAATCACTAGTGTAAATGCAATTGTTTTTAACAATTTGTATATTAGTAATCTAAATTAAACTATAACCCACCTATCACTAATAATTCGTACTGACAATGTAAACAATAACATTACCAACTTTCACTTTCGTTTACAAGAACAATACTATACTAACAAAAAATTAACTTGTATGTCATCTTAAAGCAACTTACATTCTTGTGTCATACTGTCTTAAAACAACTTACAATATTCTAATTACAATAAATCCCAATAAGAAGTTCATTAGAGGCAACGAGATCCTTATTGTAATTGAGTCATTTTATTTATCAAATTTGAACGTTTTACTTAAAAAAAATTAGAGGCAAACAAAGCAAGTTTTCATACAGAGTGGGATCGACCTTCCCGTCAAAAACGAAAACAAGTAATGACATTAGTTATATTTTATTATAGTTATAAATACAACTTATTATGAAATGTAAAATTTCAAAGACAATTAATAAAGCCATAAACGGTGCTAAGTAAGTCCATTTGGTAGATGAAGGCAAATATTATTACATTTATTTTTTTGTACCCCTTTGACTCCAATAAAACTTTCATCTTTGTTTTTGTTTTTGTTTTTGTTTTGTGTTCTTTCTTCAAACTTGAAACCCTTATTCATGATCTTTCCGGTCTCGTGTACATCAGATTCATTTCATTTGCATCTCACTTGATTCACACAATTGGTCCATTAACTTCACATAATTGTTGGTACACTCAGCTGCTGAGATAGACTATAAACAATCAATTAGGGATCGAATTCAACACTTATCTGGAACCAGACATAAAAATTGGAGGCCTACGAGACCGATCTAGAAATTAATCAATTATTATTATACAGTCAACATTTGTGGCTGAACAGAAGAATTTTGGATCGGGTAACAGCGCCATTAGATGGCGCTGTTCAAGCGGTTCTTTTACCGGAAGCCGCCGGATCGGCTGCTCGAGATCTCCGAGAGAGTTTATGGTACGTGTATTCATCTAAGTAACCTCCACATATTTCGCTTATGTTGAAAGATACTCGGAATTAATTAAACACTAATAATTAGGTTTAGCTTCCTGATTTTGTTGCTGGATTATTTCATTTATCCATCCGTAAGTTTAGTAAGCTGGTTTTTAGGTCTGCAAAATATATACACTTGAAATTTGGGGGATCCTTGGTCAACAGGTTTCAATTATTAACAAATAGGTTTTATTTATATGTTTGATAAATATTTATACAAATGTAGCATAAGATTTTTGGTTACTTCTTAGATATAAAGTTATATCTAGGACCGAGCGTTCAGCGAACTATTCGTGAACTGTTTGGCATGAAGTTCGTTTGTGTTCATTCGTTTAATTAAATAACGAACACAAACAAGGAATTTCGTTAGTTCAATAATGTGCCCGTTAATGGTTTTTTGTTTATGTTTGTTCATTAAAGGTTTTTAATTTTTGGATACAAAAATGTAGCATAAAATTTTTGGTTATTCTATAGATATAAAGTTACATCTAGGGCTGTAAACAAACTGAACGTTTGCAAATTTGATTAATTATTATACAAAACTATAGCATAAGATGGTTATTCTTATATTCTATAGATATCAATTTACATCTAGGGCTGTAAACGAACTCAACGTTTGCGAATTGTTTGGCAGGAAGTTTGTTAATGTTCGGTTGTTTAATAAATGAATGGAAACGAACATAGGCCTTGTTAGTTCAATTGTCTTTGTGAACGTTTGATGATGCGTTTGTTTGTGTTCGTATATGTTCGTTAATGGTTTTCTGTTTATGTTTGTTTGTTAAAGGTTTTTAATACTTTTTAATGACTTTTCAAATCTTACTGGATAGATTTAAGCAAAATTGTTAACTATTAAACAAAAAAAATATATGTGTATTATGTGATTAAAATATATGTAAATTAAATGTATGGATATGAATGTTACAAAAACACCAACACAAACTTGGTAGCTGGACCGAACCGTTGACACTGACCATTATCGGATAGCCAAATTAAATAACACATTGTTTGTGTTCATTTGTGTTCGTGAATCGTTCATTTCCTTAATGAATGAACGCGAACAAGAAATCTCGTTAGCTATTCGTGAACCGTTCGTTTGCCTGATTAAAGCTTAACGGGCGAACATGAACAAGGTCTTGTTTGGTTCGGTTCATTTACAAACCTACTCACTTACATCCACGGGAAGAAAATGTAGTGGGCTAGTGTTAGGTAACATGTATTTAACTACATTTAGAGATTTAAGATTAAATTAACGGTTTTAAATATCGTTTGCAGTTTTTGATTGCTGCTTCTCAACTGAAGTACTTGAAGAAGATGAGTACAAGACCTACATGGGTGGCATTGTGGCTGAACTTCAAGTCTACTATCCTGATTCGTCTTTTATGGTTTTTAACTTTAGAGAAGGTGACAGAAGGACCCAAATTTCAGACATATTATCACAATACGATATGACAGTAATGGAATACCCTAGGCAATATGAAGGATGCCCAATGTTACCATTAGAAATGATTCATCACTTTTTGAGATCTAGTGAAAGTTGGTTGTCATTAGCAGGTCAACAAAACGTGCTTTTAATGCATTGTGAAAGGGGCGGATGGCCAGTTCTTGCTTTTATGCTTGCAGCTCTTCTTTTATTTAGAAAACAATATAATGGTGAACAAAAGACTCTTGAAATGGTGTATAAACAAGCTCCTAAAGAGCTACTTCAGCTTTTAACACCTTTAAATCCACAACCTTCTCAATTGAGGTATCTTCAGTACATTTCTAGAAGAAATTTAGGATCTGATTGGCCGCCTTCAGACACACCGTTAGGTTTGGATTGTATCATACTCAGTTTCCTTGCTTTATTTGGTGAAAAGGGTTGTCGGCCTGTAATTCGAATCTACGGTCAAGATTCATCTTCAACAACAGCCAATAGGAGCTCTAAGCTTTTATTTACATCCTCCAAAAACAAAAAACAAGCCCGCTACTATCAACCGGTGAGTTTTTCTATCAAACAATTATGAAACCTAAACTTTTGAAGCTGATTCTGGTGGCTGCAATTCAAAAATAAGATAATTAGTTTCATAATGCAAATCCAAACGCTCTCTAATATTATATAAGTCTGTGATTGCAGGAAGAGTGTGAACTGGTGAAAATTGATATTCGTCATCGTGTTCAAGGGGATGTGGTTCTTGAATGCATACATTTGGATCATAGTAGGGAGGAAATGATATTTAGAGTGATGTTTCACACAACGTTTGTGCGAAACAGTGTACTGAATTTGAGTCGTGATGATGTTGATGTTATGTGGGATGCACGGGACCAGATACCAAGGTACTTTAGAGCAGAGGTAGGCTTTTTGGCTCTTTCTTATTACTGAAATGCCCTCATTTTGGAAAATCTAGAAGCTGAATGCATAGTTATATATGTATCAGGTACATTTTTCAGATGCTGATACTTTACAATCTATGATCACCACTGAACAAGAATCTGAAAATGAGAATGGGACAGAAAGTCCTACACATGAGGAGTTTTTTGAGGCAGACGAGATTTTTAGCAATGCAGAAGGGCAAGATGGTCATTTACCTAAAGAAATTAAATTGGGTGTCGAGAATGGTGATATTGTCTTGAAGGGTGAACCAGAACCAGATGTTGATGCATTTGAAGACTATGATTCAGATGACGGGAACAAAAAACCTGAAACTAAGGTTTATGAGAATAATTTGGGGGATGTTAATGGTGGTTTGAAGCTCATGGTGGCGGTTGCTAATGAAGATAATAAGTCAAATGGGAATGGGAAGGAAGCAAAGTTGGCGGGGGTAAAAAGTAAACAAGAGAAAGAAGAGGGTGCAGGGAAGAAGTTGAGTAAAAAAAATTCGAAGGTTGGTTTGGATGGAAAGCAAAAAGGTAAGCCGGAAGTTGGGGCGAATACAAGAGTTGCAAAACCGAATGTAGTATCAAGGTGGATCCCACCTAATAAAGGGCCGTATACAAACTCGGTGCATGTGTCATATCCGCCTACAAGATATAATAGTGCACCTCCTATGTTAGCTGTATCAAAGGATGAAAAAAAGCCAGTTGAAGGTACTGGTAATAAAGCAGAGAGTACAAGTAGGAAACAAGCAGCTCAAGTAGTTGACTCTTCAGCTAAGTCAGTGGGTTCTTTTGCTAGTAATTTGGAAGAAAAATCACCAAAGGTTACCTCATCACTTCCTCCACTACCACCACCTTCTCCATCAACTGATAGAGATACTTCTGTAAAACCTACAACCAAAGCCCCTCCACCGCCGCCGCCACCACCACCACCACCACCTCCTCCTCCTCCTCCTCCTCCTCCTTCATCGAACATCTACAACATTAATGCAGCTGCTATTCCACCTCCTCCACAATATGGTGCGCCATCTTTTTTGTCTCCACCGCCACCCCCTCCTCCTCCACCTCCACCCCCAATGTATGGATCTTCCTCATCTCCTCCACCCCCACCCCCGCCTCCACCTACAATGTATGGATCCTCATCTCCACCTTCACCTCCACCACCACCACCACCTCAAAGGTATGGTGCCCCTCCACCACCACCACCACCTCCACCACCAATGTATGGAGCCTCATCTACATCATTAGCTTCTACACCTTCAATGCATCATGCTCCACCGCCGCCTCCACCACCACCATCAACATATGGATCCCCATCACCACCTCCACCACCACCTCCGCCTCCTTCACGAAGTGCTCCTCCTCCACCTCCTCCGCCTCCAATGCATGGGGGACCACCTCCAATGCATGGAGCACCTCCTCCTCCACCGCCTCCTCCTGGAGGTCGTGCACCCGGACCTCCTCTGCCGCCGCCACCTCCACCTGGAGGCCGTGCACCCGGACCTCCAACACCACCACCACCACCTCCACCAGGTGGTCGTGCACCCGGACCTCCTCCTCCACCACCTCCACCTCCACCAGGTGGCCGTGCACCTGGGCCGCCTCCACCACCACCTCTTCCAGGAGGCCGTGCACCCGGACCGCCACCACCACCTCCACCAGGTGGCCCCCGTCCACCTGGGCCGCCTCCACCACCTCCCCTGGGTGGCCCTGCACCTGGACCACCTCCTCCACCTGGACCACCAAGACCTCCAGGTGCTGGCCCTCCACCACCTCCGTTGGGACCTCGCGCACCTGGACCTCCAAGTAATGGACCTATTCCACCTAGAGGTCGGGGATTTGCGCGTCCAGCTGGAGCAGCTGCAGCACCACGAAGATCTAATTTAAAGCCACTGCACTGGAGCAAAGTTACTCGTGCATTGCAAGGAAGCTTGTGGGAAGAATTACAAAGACTTGGAGAGCCCCAAATGTACTCTACTTTCTGTCCTCTAAATGTTGTTTTCATCTCAATGAAACAATATTTCATTATTTTCTTTGTGAGAAAATAAACAACATATCTTTGCAGACAGTTTTATACACATTTTTAGATATATTTCATTCTAAGACGGCTGCACATTATTGAATTGTAGTGCACCAGATTTTGATGTGTCAGAACTTGAGACGTTATTTTCTGCCACAGTCCCAAAGAAAGACGCTTCAAAAGGAGGGAGGCGCAAGTCTACTGGTTCAAAACCTGAAAAAGTTCACTTGGTAATGCAATCTTAGTTGATGAATTAAATATCTTATCCATGAAATTGCGTTAACTTCATTTAGTTAATTGACATTTTTTTATAGCAGAGGATATTTTTCATAGCGCAACTTGACGTATTTTAATGTGAATAGTATAATTGGATCGGGCGTAGAATATAGACTACCAGAATTTCATGCAATTCTCTTTTTCATGTTGACTTACTTTTTTCCTTTTGCAAACTTGTTGATTAGGTTGATCTGAGGAGGGCTAACAACACAGAAATCATGCTTACAAAGGTTAAGATGCCACTTCCTGACATGATGGTAAGTGTGGACTTCATTTATTAGCATAACATCTTATTATATTTGTCATTTTGATGCTTAGTTCTTCTTCCTAATTAGTGACATGTCTGAATAGATATCTTCTCTATATGCATGCTATAATGGATATGTAATATATTTCTGTGTTAGAAGATTTGGATAGAAGATAGTGTAGCTCTTTGTGTTTTATGCACAATTGCACTAATTTTCAGGCATGCTTCATGCATCAGTATGGTGATTCAAAGATCATAATTTTTAGTGATTTTTTTATTACTACTATGTTTGTTTGTTTGTTTATTTATTTATTTATTACAGTGTATCTTTTAAAACATAAATGGTTTTTTGATAATATTTTTTAGGATGATAGATTTTTTAAAATGCTACTATTTTTAAGAAAAAAATATAAAGTGACTTGTTTTATAACATAAAATTTCTAAATGGTTTCAACTTTTAGTATCATATATATTATAATAAAGGATAGATGATTTGTCAACTTAAAATTTTGATTGACTTTTTGATGATCTTTTAAAAAAAATATTACTCTTTTTGTCACTGCTAATATTCAAAAAATTGTCAGTGAGTTGAATAAAAACAATTTTTTCTTGAAATTGAAATTGCAGGCTGCTGCTTTAGCTATGGATGAGTCAATTTTAGATGGCGATCAAGTAGAGAATCTTATCAAGTTTTGTCCTACTAAAGAAGAGATGGAGCTTCTCAAGGTATTATGCAAAATCTTATTTTATTTACTCTGTTATAATTTAGTGGTTGCAATATGCTCGGGTTGGGCTTAGTGTGATTTTTTTTTTAAAAATGATATAGTAGGTATTTCATTAATTATCTAATTTGCTGCCGTTCTATTTATGCATTGCAACTGTCAGAATTATACAGGTGACAAGGAAATGCTGGGAAAGTGTGAACAGGTTGGTACCCAAAGCATGAATTATTACATCTTTTTATTACAACTGGGATGTCAAATTGTTAATTCTTACATGTTATTTAATTTTTTATTAATAAATTTTGTTTCCCAGTTCTTTCTGGAGCTAATGAAGGTGCCACGTGTGGAATCAAAGTTACGGGTTTTTCTGTTCAAAATTCAATTCAATACACAGGTAAATTTTTATAGTATATTTTGAGTGATCTAATACCATTCTTATGCCAAGTTTTCTTTTCATTGGCTACTTTTGTATTATTATAATTTCATTTTGTCCTTTCTTTCAGGTTTCAGAGTTTAAAAAGAGTCTGAACACTGTAAACTATGCATGTGACGAGGTACTTAAATAAGAAAGTTCACGCTCTTTCTAATCCTTGTTCATTTTTATTTACCTTATACAATCCTGTTTCTGGTATCAGGTCCGAACTTCTCTAAATTGAAGGAAATCATGAAAAGAATTTTGTATTTGGGAAATACATTAAATCAAGGAACTGCTAGAGGCAAGAACATCAATATTGAATACTACACGAGTACACATACTTTAATAATTGAATCCCTATAATGTGTATTTCATATTTGGTTCTATACATATTGCAGGTTCTGCAGTCGGTTTCAAGCTGGACAGCCTTTTGAAACTCACTGATACACGGGCCTCTGACAGCAAGATGACTTTAATGCATTATCTCTGCAAGGTACAAGTTGCTTATGCATAAGTATTGCCATTTATTTAATGTCGTAGATCTTTATCATATGTATATCATCATTTTACAGGTTCTTGCTGCCAAGTCACCAGCCCTTTTAGATTTTCATGTGGATCTTGTTAGTCTGGAGGCAGCAACTAAGGTTCACTTTCACTTATTTTCTTGAAGTTTAATCACTGCTTATTGATGGTGAAGAAAATGATTAACGGAAGTCTTATATTGCAGATACAATTGAAGTCTTTAGCAGAAGAAATGCAAGCCATTTTGAAAGGACTTGAAAAGGTCAAACAAGAACTTGAAGCATCTGCAAATGATGGCCCTGTATCTGAAGTTTTCCATAAGGTTAATAATCTCTTTTAAGACCAATAATGTTGTCAAATGCTATTTACTTAATTTTACATTCTGCTTATTAATTCTCTTTCTTGAACTGTTTTAAGACATTAAACAATTTCATCGGCTTTGCTGAGTCAGAAGTGACGTCTGTAAACAATTTGTATAATGTGGCGGTAAGACCCCTTTAAACTAATCTTGCAAATTGACATATTTTAAAGACACGTATAAATTGATTATCGGTCATTCTGTAATTTCATTTACA
>NW_027500176.1:0-103838 GCF_021521415.1 Bidens hawaiensis
GCGATAAGGCGCTCGAGCTACTGGCGCAGCTCCTGGGACCAAATTAATACGAAACTCGACTTGTCGCGGCGGCGGTAACCCGGGCAAATCTTCAGGAAAAACTTCTGGAAATTCGCGCACTACTGGTAAGTCTTCAATTCTTCGCTCATCTCCTTTCTTTACTACATGCGCCAGGAAGGCGTAGCACCCTTTCCTTAGACACTTACGCGCCTTTAGGCACGAAATCAGTTTCGTCGCAACTCCCCTTCTTTCCCCTTGAATCATCAAAGTTTCTCCGTTCAACAGTGGAATCCGAACCTGTTTCTCATGACAAACAATCTCCGCGAGATTCTCGACCAACCAATCCATACCTACCACAATATCGAAACTTCCCAAATCTATTGGTAACAAGTTAATATTGAACTCATGACCTCCCATGACTAACACACATTGCTCCGTCCTTTCACTCGCGCATAACTGCCTACCATTGGCTAGTTCTATAGTATAAGGTTTGTCTAGCCTACTGGTCGCTAAGCCCAGGGAGTTTTTAAACTCATGGGATATAAAACTTAGGTCAGCGCCAGTATCAAATAAGACAGATGCATAATGACCGTTAAGCAAAAACGTACCGGTTACCACATTCGGCTCTTCCTTTGCTTCACCCGCGCCGATCACAAAAGCTCTCCCGCGAGCTTGGTTTCCTTTCTGTGGGCAATCCCGACTGAAGTGTCCAGGCTTCCCGCATGCGTAGCAGTTGTCATTGGCTCCAGCTTCTTTAGCACGGCAATTCACCGTCTTGTGTCCTGGTCTGCCACATTTGGCGCACGTGACGTTCGCGCATTCGCCTTCGTGGTGATACTTGCATTTGTTGCACCATGGGTAAGGCCCGCTGTATCCTTTCCTTGATGGTTCCGCGGCTTGAATCGCGTAAACCCTTGTGCTTTCCTGCTTCTTGGGCGGTGGCTGCTTGAAGTCTGATCCTCGGTGGGAGTTCCATTTCCTCTTGGAGTCAGAGGTTCGCTGCTCGTTCAAGCGGGTGGTCAACATACCCGCACGAACCGTATCCCTTGTAAGGGTGATGGCTCGCGCAACCGCCTCGTCAAAGGTCGGAGGTGCGGCGGCGTTGAGCGGGACTCTAACGACAGGAGGTAACCCAAAGATGTACCTCTCGATTTTCTTTTCTTCTGTGTTTGCCATGTCTGGCACCAGCTGGCAAAGCTCGTTGAAACGATTGGTGTAGGCATCGATATCTGTTCCTACCATGGTGTGGTTCCAGAATTCTTGTTGCAAGCTCTGAATTTCTGCGCGAGAGCAGAACTTTCTCATCAACATTTCTTTCAATTCTTCCCAGGTCTTGTGAAGAGCAACTTCTCGCCCCAAAGTCTTTACTTGGAGCTTCCACCAAGATGAAGCTGCTTCTTGGAACATGCAGGTCGCGTAAAGGACCTTCTGGTTTTCACTACATCCGCTGATGGAGAGAACTGTCTCCATCTTGTCAATCCAATTGTAGAGCCCAATGGCTCCTTCGGTGCCTTTGAACGGCCAAGGCCTACAGGCCATGAATGTTTTATAGGAGCATCCTTTGTCCAAGGCTCCTGATTCGGGTTCTGGGGTCTCGTTCTCTTGGCGACCCTGACTAGATTCGGCCTTGCTGGCCTCATGCGTTGCAATCGCCTGCGCGATTATTTCTGCGAGCTCCTCGGGTGTCATGGTAATTCCCTTGGCTCTGGTTGGAGGCATTCTTTCATAAAAAGAAAATACAACAAACTTAGCGCATGTACTCAGAGCACATAATGTTCTTATCTCTAGACACTGTGACCCGTGTTCCTAAGTGCGTGTGTGATTTTTCTTTTGAAAATATTCTTTGAAAAATATTTCATGCGATTCCCAAAGGTTATAGTCTAGGTTAAAAACTTCTTTTCCTAGTTCGCTATAACCAGTGCTCTGATACCAATCTGTCACACCCGGCCCTGAGCGGCGGAAACAGCCGGGCGCGCTGCGAGTGGGGATTGATACTTAAGCACGGGCCATTGCAAAACATTCAAAGATTTTTATTGCGCATGAGAAGTTTAATACAAATACATTACATTGTTTAAGGATTACATAAAAACATCCAAGTACAAAAACTGAAGATTTTCTCGCCATATCCCCTTGCGCGGCGGGTAACCGTGCGCATCGAGGGGATAAAACCAAAATCTTCCAAAAAGCTTGTTTTAGATGTTCGGCGTGTGGTGCTCTAAGTGCGATTCCATGCGCTACCTAGTTATCTCCTGAAAGACACGTAAAAACATTTGAATCAGTATAAACTGAGTGAGTTCACAAGTTTTAGTAACTTGATAAATCGTATTGCATCATAATCTTGATACAAATCATTCTGAAACATAATTCTGGTAGCATCATTAAACACATGCTTGGTAAAACATAGTTATATCAACATATTCTGATAAAATCGTTCCGCGGGTTACGCGCGAACATTTCTGGGAACTGTGCTCGTCTGTGTAAGTGGCGCTGCCACTACGAGCTAAAATAACGTAATACCGTCCCGCGGGTTACGCGCAGACACTTCTGGAAAACTGTGCTCGTCTGTGTAAGTGGCGCTGCCACTACGAGCGAATATATGCTGTAATACCGTCCCGCGGGTTACGCGCGGACGTTGTGCCGGAAAACAAGGCGCTCGTCTGCGTAAGAGGAGCGACCTCTACGAACGGGCTCAAACCCATAGTACTGCCCCGTGCTAGGCACTCGTCTGTGTAAGAGGTGCGACCCCTACGAGTGGGCGGATCAAACCAGCAGTCCCTACCCTTAGAGTTCCAATGGTAAAGTGATCACTTACTCGAATCTGGTGCACTATCATCGAAAAACCATAGATAACTGTTCGCATTGCTCATCATGAAACATAACTTAAACACGTAATCGTTTGCTTAGCTTGTAAATATACCATGATAAAACATTATTTAAGTACGTGTCCCTCGCCCCGAAAACAGTTTAAAATAGTGAAAACAGTAAAAATGGGGCTGTGAGACTCACCTGTGGTTCTTGTTAAGGGATTAATCGAGATTCGGGTTTTCTTGGTGTTGGCCTCGGAATCGAAGGTCTAGAATACGATTAAATAACAATTATATATATTAAGATCAAGATATAAGGGTTGGAAAGTAGATCTCAAGGTTATAATCTAGGCTTACCTAGTAACAGGATCGGAGCTGGAAACAATGGATGCTTGGGAAAAGATTAGTGCAAGTTTGTAGTTCTTTGAAGTGTGTTTTGGGTGATAATTTAGGCTACAAATTTATAGGCAAACTCAAGGGAACATAATCCCTTGCTTTAGGGAATTGTAATCTTTTGAAATGATGATAAAGTATGGAAATTATTATTATTTATTAAAAAGAGTAGAAAAGTAGATTAAAGATTCTGATTTGATATGGACAGGACATGCAGGGCTGTGGTTGGTGAGAGTGGGTGGCTGGCAGTTGACTTTTACAGTTTGCTTTTTCAGTGCTTTAGACAGTGTACAGTAAAAAGTAGAAGTTTTCTGAAACACGCTACCGCCCTCTTTTGGGCGGGGACAATTTCCTTAAATCTGATCATTTTGACTAAGTGTTCTGCGCGTATAACTTGGTGCGCATAGCTTCCTGCGTGTAGAACATTTCTTTGCTGCGGGTAGGTGCGTAACCTTCTCGCAGTTAGGGACATTTGAGTTTCATTTGTAGATTCTCCAGGTGGTTTTGGTATTTCAACATGGTGATCAGTCATGTTGAAGTCAATTCCATCCTGGAGCTTCAGACAAACTAGCTCTCAAAGTTCCCGCCATGCGGGTAGGTTAGTTCCCTTCCGCACGCGCATAAACGATGTAGGATGCACCCGCCTTAGCATCATGCGGGATGGTCAACCCATAGACAACATAACGTTTAAGTTACATGAAAACATAAGGCCAATACGTTCACGCATGGCGCATATAACATATGCTCACGCTGGTTCTTAACATGGTGCGCTCGCACAGGGCGCACATAACACATGCACGCGCTGACTAACATGGCGCGCATAATATTTACAATCACCTAATTATTAGGTTGATTACTTGGTTTAAGGGGTTGGGAAATTTACCGGGTGTCACAAAGAGAATTATGATGATCATTCTGATGTGGTAAGAGGTGAAAAGGAGAAGGAAGATGAAATTGAAAAGATAAACCTTGATGAAAATGTGGCTCCCACTGATGTGGCCACTGATATACAGACAGATGTGTTGACTGATGTCCGAACTGCAACTGAAGCACCAACTCTTGTGATGAATGATGATGATGCTGCTGCTGAGGAGATAATACTCACAGAACCAGATGCTGAAAAAACTAGCTCCAAGAGGGTAGAGCATGATGAAGAATTGGATTAGTGGGATAAAAACATAGATGAATTTCCTTCTGAAACTGAAAGTGACTTGAAAAGAAGATTTGATAAAGGGAAATCCATTAGTGATGGATTTGCTCCACAAAAGGGGTCATGGACCCTGATGAGCAGGGATCTAGCCAACGCAACCGTTGCTGTGCTTTTTAATCAACCATTCAATTTTTCAAGAATGATCTTTGAAGGAATGGTTCAGAACTTGAAGAAGTCAAACAAGCAGAAGTTTTTGGCTTATCCACGGTTCTTACAGATTATATCTAATCAAGAGTTGGACGGATTACCAACCACTGGAACCACCCACGTACTTCAGATCCGTGATACATTGAAGATAATAGAGATCTGGAGAGTTCAATCAGATTTAACCCTGATTTGGTGTATGAGGACTTGCCATGGTTGTTTGTTGATAATATTGAAATACCTAATTTACATGAGTTATTGGCAGAGGATAGTGATGAGGATGAAGGAGATGATAGAGGAGAAGATTCTAATGATGATTGGGATGATAATGATAATGATGATGATGTTGCTAATATAGAAGGGGGTGATGCAAACTTTGAGGACATTGTACAGCCTTAGGGGGAGTATCAGATTATACCAACACCACCAACCACACCATTTGGCACTCCACCACAAACACCACCCTACTCACCATCACCCATTAACCAAGCCTACCAAACCCCACCACAAACACCACCTACCTCTCCACCACCAAATGACCAAACCACACAATCTCCATCTACTCACACACCCATCCTAAACCCAAGCCAAACAGATTCATTACACCAAACTCCACCTCAAACGACAACCTAAACCCCACCTCAAACCAAGACCCAATCCCCACCCCATACCCAAACCTCAAATCCAAAACCACAACCATTCCACACTTCACCATCCAACACCCCTCCATCAAATTCCTTCCTACTACAAAAAAACCTTCGACCTTATTTGCCAAAATATTGATCTGAAGGGAGAAAATTCTGATTTTAGAAAAGAAAATGAGGAGCTGAAGGCTCAGTTGGCTATTGCTCAGAAACGAATTCAAACCCTGGAGCAGGAGGTTGAGAAGACCTCAGCTGCCCCAAAATAGGGGGAGAATATTATTGAGCTAACTAATATTGTTGTTAATGTTGATGATGTAGTGATGGAGGATACAGGTAGTAAATCGATTGATGCTGATGGTTTAACCTGTTTATTGAAAGCTTATGATGATGATGAGGATAGTGAAGAAATAAGAATAGTTGATGATGAGTATGAGGCTGATGAGTCAGAGGGAGATGAACAAAATTATGATGTTCATTCTGATGTGGTAAGAGGTTAAAGGAGAAGGAAGATGAAATTGAAAAGATAAACCTTGATGAAAATGTGGCTACCACTGATATACAGACTGATGTGTTGATTGATGTCCTAACTGCTACTGAAGCACCAACTGATGTGATGAATGATGATGTTGATGCTACTGAGGAGCTAATACTCACAGAACCAGATGCTGAAAAAACTAGCTCCAAGAGGGTAGAGCATGATGAAGAATTGGATCAGTGGGATAAAGACATTGATGAATTTCCTTCTGAAACTGAAAGTGATTTTAAAAGAAGATTTGATAAAGGGAAATCCATTATTGATGAACCTGAAAAGGAAAAAGAGTCTGAAAAGGAAGTTTCTGAAGAAGAAGAGGTAGATGATGAAAGTGCTGCTGCTGCTAGGAGACTCTATCAAGTAGTAAGAGAAATAAAGGAAAGGGAATACATTGCCCAGACCCTGTCTAAAGAGAAACTAGCAGAGCAGGAAATCCTTATTGAGCAAGCAAATATTACCAAGGTTTTTAATGAATAAGAGACAGATGATCAAGAAGTAACAGAAACTTTGATAAACCTAAAGAAGGCTGATGAAATTACGAAGGTTCTTCATATTATAACCTTAATCGTTCAAAGTTATGTGCTTTATGACTAATATCTACTTTGAATATGTTGTTTTTCTTTGTGTGTTCAGATTTGGCTGACGAAGATGAGCCGAGATATTAATTTGAGCACAAGCACAACATGTGTGCTTTGTTGCAAATAACTCCTGATAATGAGGATGTAGCTATGATGATTAGATAGCTACAACAGTTAAATATAATCTTTGCCTTGACGGAGTGCCCGGTGATATATAGAAATCATTCATTGGATTTCAGGCGCTCAGCTTAATTGATCGATGATATAAACGGTAGGCAGATAGAAGCTACCGTGGCGAGGTAGGAGATAAGAATAACTGAAAGAATGATAAGAAGATGTCTCCAATTGCATGATGATGACCACAATCCAACCAATTTTAACACTGCTAGTCTATTTAAAATCTTTACACAAACAATAGGATATCAGGGGAACGTGAAAGAAGGACAATTCCAAAAGGGAATGTTCCCAAATTTATACAGATTCTTGATTCACCATCTTGTTCAGGGCTTTGCCCCTAGGAAGGGTTCTTGGACACTTATGAGTCGGGATTTGGCCAATGCCACAGTTGCTATTGTCTATGATCTTCCATTCAACTTCTCTAAGATGATCTTCGAAGGAATGGTGAGCATTCTGAAAAAGTCAAACAAAGACAAATTTTTGGCCTATCCTAGGTTTCTGCAGATTATCTTCAATAGTGAGCTACAAGATTTACCCACAATGGTACAACACATGTAGTGCAGAATCCAAACACTTACAAGCGGATTGCTAAAATGGGCAGCACAAGCAGATTCAATCCCGAGGCTGAATTTGAAATATTGCGTCGTTAGTCAACCACAACTTGGAGATTATTCATGTGCCTGAGTTAACCTCAAAGGAGGAGGAGGATGATGAGGATTCTGAGGAATCCAGTGATAATGATGATAGAGATGGAGGAAATGCAGATAGAGGAGCTGGAGGAGTTGTTGTGGAGAATGTACTTGATCAGTGTCACACCCGGCCCTGAGCGGCGGAAACAGCCGGGCGCGCACGAGTGGGGATTGATAATTAAGCACGGGCCATTGCAAAACATTCAAAGATTTTTATTGCGCATGAGAAGTTTATTACAAACACATTACATTGTTCAAAGATTACAAAAAGAAACATCCAAGTATAAAACTGAAGATTTCCTCGCCATATCCCCTTGCGCGGCGGGTAACCGTGCGCATCGAGGGGATAAAACCAAAATCTTCCAAAAAGCTTGTTTTAGATGTTCAGCGTGTGGTGCTCTAAGTGTGACTCCATGCGCTACCTAGTTATCTCCTGAAAGACACGTAAAAACATTTGAATCAGTATAAACTGAGTGAGTTCACAAGTTTTAGTAACTGGATAAAATCATTCTGAAACATTTCTGGCAACCTCATTAACATCTGCTTGGTAAAATCGTATTAACACATAATTCTGACAATATTCTGATAAAAATCGTTTCGCGGGTTACGCGTGAACAAATTCTGGATACGGTGCTCGTCTATGTAAGTGGCGCAGCCACTACGAGCTAAAATAACGTAAAACCGTCCCGCGAGTTACGCGCAGACGTTTCTGGAAAACTATGCTCGTCTATGCAAAGAGGCATTGCCCCTACGAGCTAAGGATACTGTCCCGCGGGTTACGCGCGAACAATTCTGAGAAACTGTGCTCGTCCATGCAAAGAGGCATTGCCCCTACGAGCTAAGGATACCGTCCCGCGGGTTACGCGCAGACGTTGTGCCGGAAAACAAGGCGCTCGTCCATGCAAAGAGGCGCGACCCCTACGAGCGGGCTCAACCCCATAGTACTGCCCCATGCCAGGCACTCGTCCATGCAAAGAGGTGCGACCCCTACGAGTGGGCGGATCAAACCAGCAGTCCCTACCCTTAGAGTTCCAATGGTAAAGTGATCACTTACTCGAGTTCTAGCGCACATACATTGAAAACCTTAGATAACCGTTTGCATTGCTCATCATGAAACATAACTTAAACACATAATCGCTTGCATAGCTTGTAAGTATACCATGATAAAACATTATTTAAGTACGTGTCCCTCGCCCCGAAAGCAGTTTAAAAACAGTGAAAACAGTGAAAATAGGGGCTGTGAGACTCACCTGTGGTTCTTGTTAAGAGATTAATCGAGATTCGGGTTTTCTTGGTGTTGGCCTCGGAATCGAAGGTCTAGAATACGATTAAATAACAAGTATATATATTAAGATCAAGAAATAGGAGAATATAAGGGTTGGATAGTAGGTCTCAAGGTTATATTCTCGGCTTACCTAGTAACAGGATCGGAGCTGGAAACAACGGATGCTTGGGAAAGGATTAGTGCAAGTTTGTAGTTCTTTGAAGTGTGTTTTGGGTGATAATTTAGGCTACAAATTTATAGGCAAACTCAAGGGAACACAATCCCTTGCTTTAGGGGATTGAAATCTTTTCATATCTAAATGTAATGATGATAAAGTATGGAAGTTATTATTATTTACTTAAGAGTGGAGTGGTGGATAAAAGATTTTGATTTGATTTGGACAGAACATGCAGGTCTGGGGTTGGTGAGAATAGGGTGGCTGACAGTTGACTTTTCATGTTACAGTGTGCTTTTTCAGGTACTTTTGTCAGTGTACAGTAAAAAGTGGAAAATCTCTGAAACACGCTACTGTTTCCTTTCGGGCGGGAGTAATCTCCTTAACTGGAGAATAGACCAAGTGTTCTGCGCGTATAACTTGGTGCGCATAGCTTTCTGCGTATAGGACATGTTTTTGCTGCGGGTAGGTGCGTAACCTTCTCGCAGTTAGGGACATTTGAGTTTCATTTGTAGATTCTCCAGGTGGTCTTGGTATTTCAACATAGTGATCAGTCATGTTGAAGTCAATTCAATCTTGGAGCTTCAGACAAACTAGCTCTCAACGTTCCCGCCATGCGGGTAGGTTAGTTCCCTTCCGCACGCGCATAAACGATGTAGGATGCACCCGCCTTAGCATCATGCGGGATGGTCAACCCATAGACAACATAACGTTTAAGTTACATGAAAACATAAAGCCAAATCATTCACGCATGGCGCATATAACATATGCTCACGCTGGTTCTTAACATGGTGCGCTCGCGCAGGTTGCACATAACAACTGCACGCGCTGACTAACATGGCGCGCTCGCGCAGGGCGCACATAACAAATGCACGCGCTTAATATTTACAATCACCTAATTATTAGGTCGATTACTTAGCTTATGGGTTTGGGAAATTACCGGTTGTCACATTCTCCCCTCGTTAAAACGAATTTCGTCCCGAAATTTAGGAGACGTTGCTGGCAGAAGCCATGTTCTGAAAGAGGTGTGGGTATTTTGTGCGCATCTGGTCTTCTCTTTCCCAAGTGAATTCAGGCTCACGCCTCGAGTTCCATTGAACCTTTACTAACTTGATTTTGCTTCTGCGTAACTTTTGTTCTTTCCAATCGGTTACTGCTATGGGTTCTTCTACGAAGTGCAGCTGTTTGTCAATATGAATTTCTCCCAATGGTAAAATCAACGTTTCGTCAGATAAACACTTCTTGAGGTTGGATACATGAAACGTATCATGAACTCCACTGAGTTCGGCGGGTAGACGGAGTTTATAAGCAACTGGACCGATCCTCTCCAGGATCTCAAATGGTCCAATGTAGCGCGGATTTAGCTTTCCTCGCTTACCGAAACGGGGGACTCCCTTCCATGGAGAGACTTTCAAAAGTACTTTATCCCCCACTTGAAACTCCAACGGTTTCCTTTTCATATCAGCATAACTTTTCTGTCTGTCGCGTGCTGCCTTAAGGCGATCCCTTATCTGAAAAATCTTGTCTGTTGTTTCTTGGATCACTTCTGGACCAGTCATTTGCTTGTCGCCCACTTCAGCCCAACACAGTGGGGATCTACACTTGCGCCCATATAACGCTTCAAACGGTGCTGCCTTGAGGCTTGTGTGATAACTGTTATTGTAAGAAAATTCAACCAACGGAAGGTGGGTATCCCAACTACCTCCAAAATCGATCGCGCACGCGCGCAGCATATCTTCCAATGTCTGGATTGTTCGTTCGCTTTGTCCATCCGTTTGGGGGTGATAAGCCGTACTCATGTCCAGCCGAGTACCTAACCCCTCTTGTAATGATCTCCAAAACCTTGAGGTGAACCGACTATCTCTATCAGAAATGATGGACACTGGGACTCCATGTTTTGAAACTACTTATCGAATATATAGTCGGGCTAACTTTTCCATTTTATCAGTTTCTTTAATCGGCAGGAAGTGCGCTGACTTAGTTAGCCGATCTACAATAACCCATATCGTGTCGTAACCCCCAGGTGTCCTTGGTAGTTTGGTGATGAAATCCATGGAGATTTGTTCCCACTTCCACATGGGAATTTCTGGCTGTTGAAGTAACCCCGACGGCTTCTGGTATTCAGCCTTTACCTTTGAACACGTCAGGCACTTACTGACATGTGTCGCGATGGCGCCTTTAAGATTGGGCCACCAATACAACATTTTAACATCTTGGTACATCTTGTCTGCGCCAGGATGTACGGAATACCGCGTCTTGTGAGCTTCGTTTAATACCTGCTCGCGCAGTCCTCCCTTGAGAGGGACCCATATGCGGTTGGCATAATATCGAGTGTTCCCTTTAAGTTCCAAATTCTTAATCATACCCCCAAGGGATTCAGTTTTAACAAACTCTGGTTTCAAGGCTTCTTGCTGAGCGTCTCGGATGCGCGTAGAGAGCTCTGCGTGAATTGTTAGCTTTAGGGCCTTGACCCGTAGTGTTTTTATTCGCTCCTTTCTGCTTAGCGCGTCTGCTACCACATTCGCTTTCCCCGGATGATACTTGATCTCGCAATCATAATCATTCAACAATTCAACCCATCTTCGTTGCCTCATGTTTAAATCCTTCTGATTGAATATATGTTGGAGGCTCTTATGATCCGTAAAGATTACACATTTCGTACCGTAGAGGTAATGGCGCCAAATCTTTAGCGCGAAGACAACCGCTCCAAGTTCTAAATCATGCGTTGTGTAGTTCTTTTCATTGGTCTTGAGTTGGCGCGAGGCATACGCTATAACTTTGTCTCGCTGCATAAGGACACATCCGAGTCCCTGGTGTGAAGCGTCGCAGTAAACGACGATGTCATCCGTCCCCTCTGGTAAAGATAAAATTGGCGCACTACATAACTTCTGTTTCAACATTTGAAATGCCGCTTCCTGATTCTTGCCCCAAATAAACGCCTTGTCTTTCTGAGTTAGCGCGGTCAGAGGTAGAGCTATCTTGGAGAAGTTCTCAATGAAGCGTCGATAGTAGCCAGCTAGTCCGAGGAATTGCCTCACCTCAGTTGGGGTTTTTGGCGCTTCCCAGTTTTCGATGGCTTTAACCTTAGAAGGATCGACGTGTATTCCTTTCTCGTTTACAACGTGACCGAGAAAGTGAACCTCTCTAAGCCAAAACTCACATTTAGAAAACTTTGCATACAACCTTTCTTTCCTTAACAATTCCAAAATCAACCTCAAGTGTTGCTCATGCTCGGCCTTGGTTCGAGAGTAAATTAGAATATCATCTATAAACACAATCACAAACTTGTCCAAGTATGGTTTGCACACACGGTTCATCAGATCCATGAATATAGCCGGCGCATTAGTTAGCCCGAAAGGCATCACTAAGAACTCATAATGGCCATATCTGGTTCGGAAGGCTGTCTTTGGCGCGTCTTCCTCATGGACCCTAAGTTGGTGGTATCCTGACCGTAGATCTATCTTCGAATAATAACTGGATCCCTGCAACTGGTCAAATAAGTCGTCAATCCTCGGTAAGGGGTACCGATTTTTGACTGTCAGCTTATTCAGCTCCCTGTAGTCAATACACATCCGGAACGAACCATCCTTCTTCTTAACAAACAGTACTGGAGCTCCCCAAGGTGAAAAGCTTGGGCGTATGAAACCCTTATCCAAAAGTTCCTGTAACTGATTGGATAGCTCTTGTATCTCAGATGGAGCTAATCGATAAGGCGCTCGGGCTACTGGCGCAGCTCCTGGGACCAAATCAATTCGAAACTCGATTTGTCGCGGTGGCGGCAATCCGGGCAGATCTTTAGGAAAAACTTCTGGAAATTCGCGCACTACAGGTAAGTCTTCAATTCTTCGCTCATCTCCCTTCTCTATTACATGCGCCAGGAAGGCGTAGTACCCTTTCCTTAGGCACTTGCGCGCCTTTAGGCACGAAATCAGTTTCGTCGCAACTCCCTTTCTTTCCCCTTGAATCATCAAAGTTTCTCCGTTCAACAGTGGAATCCGAACCTGCTTCTCATGACAAACAATCTCCGCGAGATTCTCGACCAACCAATCCATACCTACCACAATATCGAAACTTCCCAAATCTATTGGCAACAAGTTTATATTGAACTCATGACCTCCCATGACTAATACACATTGCTCAGTCCTTTCATTCGCGCATAACTGCCTACCATTGGCTAGTTCTATAGTATAAGGTTTGTCTAGCCTACTGGTCGCTAAGCCCAGGGAGTTTTTAAACTCATGGGATATAAAACTTAGGTCAGCGCCAGTATCAAATAAGACAGATGCATAATGACCGTTAAGCAAAAACGTACCGGTTACCACATTCGGCTCTTCCTTTGCTTCACCCGCGCCGATCACAAAAGCTCTCCCGCGAGCTTGGTTTCCTTTCTGTGGGCAATCCCGACTGAAGTGTCCAGGCTTCCCGCATGCGTAGCAGCTGTCGCTCGATCCAGCTTCTCTGATGCGACAATTCATCGCCTTGTGTCCTGGTCTGCCACATTTGGCGCATTCGATTTTTGCGCATTCACCCTCGTGGTGATACTTGCATTTGCTGCACCATGGGCGAGGCCCGCTGTATCCTTTCCTTGATGGTTCCGCGGCTTGAATCGCGTAAACCCTTGTGCTTTCCTGCTTCTTGGGCGGTGGCTGCTTGAAGTCTGACCCTCGGTGGGAGTTCCATTTCCTCTTGGAGTCAGAGGTTCGCTGCTCGTTCAAGCGAGCGGTCAACATACCCGCATGAACCGTATCCCTTGTAAGGGTGATGGCTCGCGCAACTGCCTCGTCAAAGGTCGGAGGTGCGGCGGCGTTGAGCGGGACTCTAACGACAGGAGGTAACCCAAAGATGTACCTCTCGATTTTCTTTTCTTCTGTGTTTGCCATGTCTGGCACCAGCTGGCAAAGCTCGTTGAAACGATTGGTGTAGGCATCGATATCCGTTCCTATCATGGTGTGGTTCCAGAATTCTTGTTGCAAGCTCTGAATTTCTGCGCGAGAGCAGAACTTTCTCATCATCATTTCTTTCAATTCTTCCCAGGTCTTGTGAAGAGCAACTTCTCGCCCCAAAGTCTTTACTTGGAGCTTCCACCAAGACGAAGCTGCTTCTTGGAACATGCAGGTCGCGTAAAGGACCTTCTGGTTTTCACTACATCCGCTGATGGAGAGAATGGTCTCCATGTTGTCAATCCAATTGTAGAGCCCAATGGCTCCTTCGGTGCCTTTGAACGGCCAAGGCCTACAGGCCATGAATGTTTTATAGGAGCATCCTTTGTTCAAGGCTCCTGATTCGGGTTCTGGGGTCTCGTTCTCTTGGCGACCCTGACTAGATTCGGCCTTGCTGGCCTCATGCGTTGCAATCGCCTGCGCGATTATTTCTGCGAGCTCCTCGGGTGTCATGGTAATTCCCTTGGCTCTGGTTGGAGGCATTCTTTTCATAAAAAGAAAATATAACAAACTTAGCGCATGTACTCAGAGCACATAATGTTCTTATCTCTAGACACTGTGACCCGTGTTCCTAAGTGCGTGTGTGATTTTTCTTTTGAAAATATTCTTTTGAAAATATTCTTTGAAAAATATTTCATGCGATTCCCCAAAGGTTATAGTCTAGGTTAAAAACTTCTTTTCCTAGTTCGCTATAACCAGGGCTCTGATACCAATCTGTCACACCCGGCCCTGAGCGGCGGAAACAGCCGGGCGCGCACGAGTGGGGATTGATAATTAAGCACGGGCCATTGCAAAACATTCAAAGATTTTTATTGCGCATGAGAAGTTTATTACAAACACATTACATTGTTCAAAGATTACAAAAAGAAACATCCAAGTATAAAACTGAAGATTTCCTCGCCATATCCCCTTGCGCGGCGGGTAACCGTGCGCATCGAGGGGATAAAACCAAAATCTTCCAAAAAGCTTGTTTTAGATGTTCAGCGTGTGGTGCTCTAAGTATGACTCCATGCGCTACCTAGTTATCTCCTGAAAGACACGTAAAAACATTTGAATCAGTATAAACTGAGTGAGTTCACAAGTTTTAGTAACTGGATAAAATCATTCTGAAACATTTCTGGCAACCTCATTAACATCTGCTTGGTAAAATCGTATTAACACATAATTCTGACAATATTCTGATAAAAATCGTTCCGCGGGTTACGCGTGAACAAATTCTGGATACGGTGCTCGTCTATGTAAGTGGCGCAGCCACTACGAGCTAAAATAACGTAAAACCGTCCCGCGAGTTACGCGCAGACGTTTCTGGAAAACTATGCTCGTCTATGCAAAGAGGCATTGCCCCTACGAGCTAAGGATACTGTCCCGCGGGTTACGCGCGAACAATTCTGAGAAACTGTGCTCGTCCATGCAAAGAGGCATTGCCCCTACGAGCTAAGGATACCGTCCCGCGGGTTACGCGCAGACGTTGTGCCGGAAAACAAGGCGCTCGTCCATGCAAAGAGGCGCGACCCCTACGAGCGGGCTCAACCCCATAGTACTGCCCCATGCCAGGCACTCGTCCATGCAAAGAGGTGCGACCCCTACGAGTGGGCGGATCAAACCAGCAGTCCCTACCCTTAGAGTTCCAATGGTAAAGTGATCACTTACTCGAGTTCTAGCGCACATACATTGAAAACCTTAGATAACCGTTTGCATTGCTCATCATGAAACATAACTTAAACACATAATCGCTTGCATAGCTTGTAAGTATACCATGATAAAACATTATTTAAGTACGTGTCCCTCGCCCCGAAAGCAGTTTAAAAACAGTGAAAACAGTGAAAATAGGGGCTGTGAGACTCACCTGTGGTTCTTGTTAAGAGATTAATCGAGATTCGGGTTTTCTTGGTGTTGGCCTCGGAATCGAAGGTCTAGAATACGATTAAATAACAAGTATATATATTAAGATCAAGAAATAGGAGAATATAAGGGTTGGATAGTAGGTCTCAAGGTTATATTCTCGGCTTACCTAGTAACAGGATCGGAGCTGGAAACAACGGATGCTTGGGAAAGGATTAGTGCAAGTTTGTAGTTCTTTGAAGTGTGTTTTGGGTGATAATTTAGGCTACAAATTTATAGGCAAACTCAAGGGAACACAATCCCTTGCTTTAGGGGATTGAAATCTTTTCATATCTAAATGTAATGATGATAAAGTATGGAAGTTATTATTATTTACTTAAGAGTGGAGTGGTGGATAAAAGATTTTGATTTGATTTGGACAGAACATGCAGGTCTGGGGTTGGTGAGAATAGGGTGGCTGACAGTTGACTTTTCATGTTACAGTGTGCTTTTTCAGGTACTTTTGTCAGTGTACAGTAAAAAGTGGAAAATCTCTGAAACACGCTACTGTTTCCTTTCGGGCGGGAGTAATCTCCTTAACTGGAGAATAGACCAAGTGTTCTGCGCGTATAACTTGGTGCGCATAGCTTTCTGCGTATAGGACATGTTTTTGCTGCGGGTAGGTGCGTAACCTTCTCGCAGTTAGGGACATTTGAGTTTCATTTGTAGATTCTCCAGGTGGTCTTGGTATTTCAACATAGTGATCAGTCATGTTGAAGTCAATTCCATCTTGGAGCTTCAGACAAACTAGCTCTCAACGTTCCCGCCATGCGGGTAGGTTAGTTCCCTTCCGCACGCGCATAAACGATGTAGGATGCACCCGCCTTAGCATCATGCGGGATGGTCAACCCATAGACAACATAACGTTTAAGTTACATGAAAACATAAAGCCAAATCATTCACGCATGGCGCATATAACATATGCTCACGCTGGTTCTTAACATGGTGCGCTCGCGCAGGTTGCACATAACAACTGCACGCGCTGACTAACATGGCGCGCTCGCGCAGGGCGCACATAACAAATGCACGCGCTTAATATTTACAATCACCTAATTATTAGGTCGATTACTTAGCTTATGGGTTTGGGAAATTACCGGTTGTCACAATCAGGGGGAGAACCAACCCATTTCAACACCACCAACCACACCACTAGCCACACCACCTTACTCACCACCACCACATGACCAATCCCCACCTCCCCAAACCTTTGACCATGAACCTTACATTCCAGAAACCATCCCTATACACTTACAAAACTTCCCACCAACACCAACTCAATCACCAACAACAACTCAATCTCCTACCCATTTCCAAACCCAAGACCCACCCATAGACCAAACCTTAGACCAACTCATAACCCAAAGACCACCTGAACCTTTCTCTACTTCACCACCACTAACCCCTCCCTCTGGTACTTACATTTTTTACAGGAATTTGGACCTTATGATGGAAAATGCCCCTTTGAGGAAGAGGAATAAAGAGGTGTTGAAAGAAAATACAGAGTTGAAACAACAACTGGTACTTGCTCAATTAAAAACTCCAACCCTTGAGGCGGAGGTTGAGAAGATCTCAGCTGCCCTAAAACAGGGGGAGAATATTTAAGAGGCCAATCTCACTGATGAAATTGTGGATGAGGAGATGGTGGATACAGGAATGAAAGGAATTGATACTGATGGTTTGAAAAGTATATTAAATGCATATGATGAGAGTGATGATGAGGATAGTGGTGAAAGGATGATTTTTGATGAAGATTATGAAGGTGATATATCTGGTGATGATGAACAGAACTATGATGCGAACAATGAAGTGTTGAATACTATTGAAAGAGAGGTTGATGATGAGTTGTTAAGAAAAGAGAAAGAGAGTGATGCTGAACTGAGAAATCAAACTACTGAAGATATAGTAACAACTGAAGCACTAGCAATTGATATTGTGGCTACATATGTACAGACTGAAGCAAATTCTACTTAAGTTATGATAGATGTTATGAATGCCACTGATATACAAACTGATGTAATGAATGAAGATAATGTAACTGAGGAGCTAATTTTAACTGAGCAACAAACTATTGAAGAAAGCTCCAAGAGGGTTGTACATGGCAAGGAGGTGAGTGACTTGAGTGATGGCGTTGATAACTTTTCCCCTGAAACAGAAGTGGAAAAGAAAAGAAGATTAGAAAAGGGGAAAGCTATTGCTAATGTTGATGAGGAAGAAGAGCATGTTAGGGCAAATGTTGAGGAAGAGGAAGAGGAAGAGGATCAGAATGCTGCTGCCGCTAGAAGGCTTGAACAAGTTATAAATGAAACTTGGAAGAGGGAAATCATTGCCCAAACCCTAACTGCTGAAGAGCTGGCAGAGCAAGAAAATTTGATTGATCAGGCCAACATTGCAAAAGTTTTTGATGAAGATGGTGTTGAGGAACAAGAGGTGATTGAAACCTTGATAAAGATGAAAAGGGCTGAAGAGGTTGATAATTCCTTAGCCATGGTTGTAAGTATGTTCAGTCAATCCCAAAATCAACCTGAGAAGAAGACTGAGAAAGCTGAACAGGAAGAACCTTCAAAGAAATGGGAAACTAAAGAAACAATAGAAACATTGCGGGTAAAGATCTCAAGTTGCATGAGGAGTTCACAACAAAAGTGAATAGATTTGTAAAGATGTACACAAGAAAAAGGAAGGCTAATGAACAGGCTCCTAAAAACAAGTCAGCAAAAAGGGCTGAGTGGGATAATAAAAATGAATGTTTTGTTGAAAGTCCTGAAGAGCACGAAAGCCCTTTAAGGCCTGTTCCAATCAAGATACTAAGGCCTGATGATTTACCATATCTAAAAAAAGACAGATGGGATGATAAAAATGAGTATTTTGTTGAAAGCCTAGAGGAGTAGGCAAGTCCAATAAGGCCTACACCAATTCAGATAGTTAGGCCTGAGGATTTACTCAATCCTGAGGAATCAAAAATTGATGCTGTGAATGAATCTACTGAAAAGGAAGATACGACTGAAGAAGATGATAATGATGAACAAGGTGATAAGACTGCTTAGGCTGTGAAGGTTGATATTATGTCCCCACATGTTAACAAAGGGTAAATATTCAACAAAGTCTGGATGAAGCTCAAAGGAATAATCCATTAATTGTGAAACTAACCACATTGGGCATAAGTTTGAAGATCTGGCTCCACTTTCTATTGAGGAGTTGCAAAAGTTAATTGAGAAAGAGAATGATGAGATTAAAAGGAGAATGCAGAAAATGAACCGTGAATCCTTGTGATATATAGATTATTTGAGAGGCTGTGAATTCTAAGAAAAGGATTTGATATCTATTTATTTAAGTTATTAGTCAGAGTCTAGTTTAGTCGTCGCTAGTGTTCTTTGGGTTCGATATCCGGACTTCGTTAGGCTTTACTACAGTTGATAGATACACTTGCCTGTCTAGTGGTCTAGCATTAGGATAGTCTAGATTTATAAATATAAAACTAGAGTGTCTTGGTTAGGTTAAGTTTTTAATAGACCGTTTCGCACATCAGCAACGACTAAGTATGGAAACCGAGCACACATGGACATCCAAGCAGGGTTTTACTTGTCCTAGCAATGTATTTTGCCTATCGGGCAAGGTTATCTTCTTGAAGTCTCCGTGAATAAACTAAATTGTGTAGCATCTGTTTGTTACTTCATATGCTCAGCCACTTAATAATTCACCAGCAAAATACCGAATATGCCCCCGCTGTTAATCTGTAATACCAGCAGCCTTTAAAACAATTTTGCAGCAGCAAACATGAAAACCAGCAGCTGTATATTTACAGAAATACCCCTGCAACAACATGAAATAATAATCCTGCCCTTGTGTTAGTTAATAACCATATCAGCAGACTAAAACATTTCCGATTCAGCAGCGGAGATATTACAAAATTGTCATTATAAATACTCGGAAGTCAACATCTGTCCGAGAGTAGTACTATGCTCGAAACAAACATATCAGCAGCCAAATAATCATAACTTGTTTGGATATTAGCAAACACATAGAAAATGTGAAGTTAAACTCAGTAGCAAGTAGTTTAAACAATCTGCCTAAATCAAGTACTGTAGAATCTTAAAATACTTGTGAATAATGAAAACTCGGTAGCTGCAGCATCTTGTATTAACCTCATGTGTTGAAACCATTACTCATTCCATGTACTTGTGCATCAATTTTCAATTCTTTCTTCACACACAAAGTGTTCGGGACCATAATCTGCTATATAATGGCTCGAACATAAACTAACCAAATCAATAGCAATCCGAACTATTCGTGACCATATCTGGCTGCTCCTTCATACAAATCCATATATTTCAAATCCGAAATAAGCACCTCAATCATGAAATTAATTATACAAATTAACTCCAAACACATCATAATCATCATATGAACCAGAAACAACCTTCAATTTGCCTTAAGTAACATCGATATTGTTTTTCCCCAAACTTTGAACAAATGAGCACTAAAATCATAAATCTGAAATTAAACACTTGCTACCCGAACTTAAACATTAAAATCTCATTAATTAATCTCCAAATCATCAGTCTATCAACAATCATTCATCAATTTCATCAAACACTCAGAATTAGAAAATCAAATATAAACGAGTTCGATCAAAATACGAACCAAAAAATGTAGATCTGGATGAATTTGAACTTCTAAACGTGAAATTGATATTGAATCTCCGAACTAATCATCAACCCAAAATCAATTCACAGAAATCATCTTCAAATAATCAAATTTCATCCAAAAACTTGCAAAAAACCCAACAACTAATTTTAACGTCCATGGTGGATTCAAGAGCGAATTGAATCAAATTCAACGGTTAGTCTGAACGACTCGGTAACCTGCTCTAATACCAATTGACATAACTGAGCCCCGGTGCGGAAGCGTGTACATAAACGGTGATAAACGATATCAGTTCAGGATCAATCTACAACATGTATTCAGTCTTGAATAATATTTAGACAGATGAGATGCATTGGGAGAGAGCCTAATTCAATTAACAATAATCAATAAAGTAGGATGAACAATTGCAATCGAAACACAATAGATAGATGCAGTAGTATGATTTTATTAACCGAATGATTTTCATGAAGAACACTCATACATACATTCATATATACTAAAGAAATATCATCCACCCCGGGAGAACTCATCTCGGGGAGAAGATTCTCACATTGGGATAAAACCTTAGATCTCAATCAAAATACACAATGCACTTAATCATTATAGACAAATGAATAAAATATCTATTTATACTAGTCTAGTATGACTTGGTCTTCACGCCATGCACCCTTGGTTGAGACCAAACAATATATTTTTCACCTACATATAAATTCGATGCGTCGGCCTAAAATATAAAACCCAACAACGATGATGACGAGCAATCCATTATTAACTAAAAAAATTAATTTAAAATTATGTAGGTATATGAGTTTTATATATGTAGTGTAGGCATATATAACCAAAAGGCACACTGACCAAACAGTTAATATTTATTGTTAAACGCTTATAGTACGCTCACAAATTAAAAATGAAAAGACACTTTTAAAGTATACCCACAGACGAATAGTAACTCTATAAAAAAAAAAGGGTGTTCCACGCTTGGGAAATGCTCACACTTGTCTCTTGTGATTTTTTTAGACTAGAAATTAATTACATTTATATCACTTGTCAAAATGGGGAAAATATTTCTGTATTATAAAATTGTCAAAAATAATTTGGGAAATTAATTACATTTATACCTACTCACCTGTCAAAAATCTTGGAAAAATATTTTTGTAATGATAGCCTACATTCAAGTTAATTAAAACAAAAAAACCTATATCTCACGCTTGTGTTACGCTTTAAATAAACCATACCTTACTTGATAGGCTACAAATCAACTTAACTACATTAAATTGCAAAAATTAAATTTTTGGTGTATATATTGTAACATCTATTTTATTATCCAATCACACTAACATTTTCAAAATGTAGGTTCCCAGTCGGATCTACACGGAATATATCGTTCTACGTAGGTGCGGAATCCCTACGTAAGACGTTACGAGCGTAGAAGACGATACGAGCTAACACAATCAAACACACGTTACAATAAACAAAGACACGTTGTATTGCAACCGAAAACACGTGATATCAATCACAAACACTGGACAACTCGTTACAACTCGATACCATGATTAACTCAACTCAGCCGTAACCTAGCTGATTATATATGCGACAACTTCGCCTAGCATGTTCAGGCGAAGTTGTCCCTAACTTCGCTTGTTCCACAAGTTCGCCTATATCAAGCGAACTTGTGAGAACTTCGCTTACATACATAACACAAATCCAACTAACACGATTACAGACACTTGACACTGAACTACTGACATCATGCACCAACAGACTCCCCCTTGGCAGTAGCTTCATATCTTTATCTTCAAACACGTGTCTTGTAATCTTGAACAATCTTGGATCTTTCGTCTTCAAGCATGAACTCCTTCTCTTACACATACCGAAACAACTCTTTGATATTTCTTCACTTCGTCTTTCCAAGCAGGAATATAAAATATCTTCTTTTCATTCAGCACTTGCAGATCAGCTTGAGACAAGTTCACTAAATGCATAGGATCATATACTCTCATCAGCTCTTGTTCATCTTCATTCTCCATTACTGCTTCAGCTGTTTCACAATCAACATACCACCACTTCAGATCTTTCAGCACATCCTTGGGCATTTGTTTCATCGGCACTTCTTTTAAACAACGGATCGGCTTATACTTCATGATAATCCAAGGCTTGCCATCTGCTCTCAATCCTCTATCTTTGTCTTCAATAAGTTTTCCCTTTTGTGGTTTCAACAGCTCAAACTTCTTCTCTTTTATACTTTCCTTCCAAACAATCTTCCCAATGACTCTAGCCATGTTATCATCACTTCTGTTTATCAACCCCAATCTGGCTAAGTCTTTCACTTCACATTCAGGCAATGTATTCAACGATCTCAACAGCCTTTTGAAGTACTGAACACCATCATACCTCTTAATCACATAGAGCCTCAACTGCTCATAATATATCCAGCATATAATCCCCTTTCTCGATTCAGCATAACCTCTAATGTTGTAACTCTTCTTGAACATAGTAGGGACCGCCGGTTTCTTCATTTTTACGAACCACTGAGCGTAGCCTTCTTTCCATCTTGGCTGCTCTTCCCATTCCGTCTCATCACTTCCAATCTCTTTACTCATATCTGCCTTATCAACATCCGGAATTTCATGCTCAATATTCTCTTCTACAATCTCTCCCTCTTCAATCTCATTATCAATAACTATCTCTGCAACAATCTTCTCTATCTCTTCAATCGGTAATACATCATCATCACCTACAAACTCATCATCCATCTCCTCAACTTCCACGACCACCACATCATCACCTGTACCTCCAGCCGCACTTGTTGACTACCCCTGAGATGTGGAAGTCCCAAGAGCTTGTTCAGTTCTTGGAAACTCTCCACCTGCACCTTTCGATGCATTGGGATCATCGTCTCGATCATTTCACTTCTTCGTCCTCAGCTCATCGCCTTTACAGCTCGTCTCCCCCTGAGATGCCAAGAACTGCTTCAAAGAATCAATGATTTTGCCATGTTCTACCAGCAGGGACGACTGTATCTGATTCTCTGCAACGAGGCGTTGAATAGCATGGGTATGGATAAGATTTACCCTTGATTGTTCTGCCACGACCCGTTCAAGCGCTGCTATTCTCTCCGAATCTGATAAGGTTGCATCGAAATCAAACCTCAGATATGATATATCTTGAGTGTACTGAGGAGGGATTTCCAATGTAACTGGGACCTCAGAAGTAGGCGTAAACGTAACCGCAGGTGGCAACGTAACTGACAACCCTGCAGTGGCCACAACCGTCGACTCAATAAATCATGCCACGACCTCCGTTGGAGTAAGAGTTGGAGGTGGCAACGATACAATCTCAGGAGTCGAAAGTTGGAATGTAGTGGGTGGGAGGCCGAATGCTGATGAGGTAGCTACCACGGGAACATCTGTGGCGCTTGGCCTTGTAACTTGCAATGATGAAGGGACCATTGTCATACCGGACAGTGCGGGTGGGGTGAAACGGACCATCCTTGAGCTCTCACCAGCTCCCGATCCTGCACCTGCCCGTTCCCTTCTTGATCTGCGAATCAACTGATGTACTTCTTCTTCAAAATCTGACTCGCTGTCATCATCAGTTCTCTTTCTTTTCCCATGAATACGTTCTTGATTTACCAAAAATCGTTTCGCTACATTCACATCATTATCAGAATCAGAATCAGCTACCGTTGTAGCTGTCCTAGTCACATTCACACTCGAAACCTGTGCAATCGAGACTTGTACATTTTCCTCTGGATCAACCCTCTCCATGTCAAAGAAGCCTTGACCACCAAATTCAGCATCAAGGTCTACATTCTCCTTCGGTGACACAACAAGAGCAGCAGGTATAGCTTGAGGTGCTCCAGCCTGTTATGGTGCCGGGTCCCGAAACTCGTCCCCATGAGCTGGCACATACTCCGGGTTGATCAAGTACCCGAATAAAGGAGTATGTCGAGAACGGAGCTCAGGTTTGCTCCTCGCACTGGATGATCTGCATTGGGCGAAGATCCTTTTGCTCACACTTTCTACATATCTGATCGGGCGGCGCTGAGGTAGCGTGGGAGCAACATTATTCAAGATCATTTGGAGAAATCTTGGATACATGAGAAATCTCTCACGCGCCACCGCTCTTCTTTGTCGATCTATTTCGTAGAAGACCATCTGACTAAAGCTGTAACGCTTATTATAAGTCAGCGCAGTCATTGCCGACTGCATGGTCGCGCCCATCCCATCAGTGCCAGCCTTTCTCCCTGACATGCACACTATCATCACATGCATGAGAAAGCACCACTGGTCTAGCAAAAACCCCTTCCGTCTCTGAGTATCTCCCAAGGGACCAGAATATCCCATCCTCAGAAACGCACCATCTCGGAATGGAGCCACGAAATCTGTCGGATCGTCTCTCGTCTCATCTCCAAACCTTAAAGCCGCTCGGATCGGTTCAGATGAGAACTGAACAATCTGATTGTTGACCGTTGCTCGCATCACCGGGGGCTCGACACGACAGTTATATTCCACTGTCTGCCAAAAATCCTCAATGTTTGGCAAGGATATCGACAGTGTTGTGGTAATCGCATGGAATATACGCGAGCGGAGTAAGAAGGTGATGATGTCGCGGAAATCATCAACACCACTCGCGTCCGGGTCTAATGTTATGTACATGTTATGACCCGGGAAGAACTGTCGTTGGTTGTCTCCTCCATCATCACTACCAGCACCGCCTGCTCCAGCTACAGCAGCCATTTCTGCAACAAACAGGCTAAGTTAGATAAACGTCAAGGCAAATCACAAGTTCGCCTCTTACCATGAGCGAAGTTGTGATTTATTCTGTATAGGCGAAGTTAGAGGTGGGGCGAAGTTGGGAACAACTTCGCCTCAACTTGAACTTCGTCTGTTAACTGTTAAGTAAAAAGGGCCAGGCGAAGTTAATGATAACTTCTCCTAACCACAACATCGCCTCATATACTGTTGCATAATTAATTATCAGGCGAAGTTAAACCTCAGGCGAAGTTAAGAATAACTTCGCCTAACCTGTAAGTTCGCCTGAATATGAATCGGCAACAGTTAGGTTTTCGAATCGACGTGTAGTTGGTGAATTTGGAGATTGAGGATCTCGTAAAACATGTTTTTATGAAGTTCTAGACGATCAATATGATTACGACCACGTAATAACAAGTTTGAAAATCGGGTATTGAGTTTTCGAATAAGCGAGGTCGAGAATCGGGTCAAAACGACCGATGATTAACGGCAATAACATTGATTATACGATACTATCACCCTACACACCTTTAGATCGAGTTAGAACTGAGAAAGTGTAACACAGATTAATCGAGATCGATAAGTTCGCTTAGGGTTTCAGTGAGTAAGTTCGCCGATTTGAAAATAATGAACAGTCTGACCTTAAAAATCCATTATATAGGGGCGGAGTTATACCGACGAAGTTATGGATAACTTCGCCTATGGCAGGCGAAGTTAGGGACAACTTCGCCGATATTTTACAAAACAAACCCCATAATTTGAACAATTTGCAATTAAGTTTTAAAACAACCTTTAAAGCGTTAAATGATACGATCAAGACCAAGTAACCAGGTATAAAATCATACAACTACATAAGTAGAAAAATTTTAACAATATAGTACACGAGATCAAATTTCAGTCTCGACAAGGACTACCATGTTTTAGAAAAGATCCGAACAGGAATCATACTAATTACGTGACTGTCACACAGATCCGTGTTCAGCTGTATTATGACATAAAGAAACAGGTTGTAAGCAGGTAAATAACTTAAAATGGTTTTCATCGTTTCTGTGATACGGGTTGGGTTCAATTAAGCTCAAAACTTAAGTGGGCAACAACTCAGAGATTATGATGCCTCCTATCTATTCTCAAAGCGTATTTGGCTTTCCTCAAGTCACCCCGAGTTGACCTCTACCCGTAGTGTCTGATTAAATAGTAAGTACTCTTCGATCTTTAGACTCTTCATCCCGTTCTCTTTCTTACATCTTGATTGAGAAGTATGAACATTATGAACTCTAGAATGTCTCAACTTCAGAGTAGTAAACAACTGCAAGTCCTGAATCTGGATCACTGCAGTTTCTTGACACGCTATCTTCACGGGAATCAGAACACTCACGGGCTCGTGTATGACTGGGTAATCGCTTTTCTGCCTATCATTCGGAAAGATATATATGGAGGCATACACAACTCTTAAGGAGTTTCCACGTAAAATCGAGTAGATTTAGTTAGTATCACATCTACTTTTACGCACCATAAGAAGCTACCATGACATACAATGACTGTTCTAAAGTCTTTTTGGCCGAATAACTTCACTAGTTAAGCACACAGAATCAGTATTCTATCACTTTCCAAGGTTGGATCAATTTTCTGTTAAACATAGTAAAGGAACTTCTTACGAAGTAGTAGACTTGAAAAATAATTTCATCTCCCAAAAAAAGTTTTATGACTTCTATCGCCCCGATCAAGTCGAAGTCTTCAGGTAAACGGCTATCCTGAAGATCCAATGGATCAGCTGGACCGACCACATACGAGTATGTGTCCTTCTAACTAAGTATGAATGACTAATTTTCAGCGAAAGAATAAAAACACATCATAAACCTCCCCGGTCACTTTTAGTCATCTGGTTAATGGCTATCCTCATATTCTACAAGTAGAAATGAGGACCCAACATATCCGAAGATATGTCTTTCACACTGAGGCAACCGACATAATTCTAAGCGATAGTGACGTTTTTTTTTTTTTTTTTTTTAAACAAAAACACAAAACACGGTTACTCGGGATTGATCATCCCATTCAGCTCAACAAGGTTTTGAAAACGAGTTTTGTCAAACGCTTTAGTAAACAAGTCAGCGAAATTATCTAACGTATCAACCTTTTCGAGCACAATCAATTTCTTCTCAGCACAATCCCGTATAAAATGATGACGGATGTCAATGTATTTAGTTTTACTGTGCTTTACGGGATTGTTAGTTACTGTGATAGCAGCAGTGTTATCAATGCAAATAGGAGTATGAGTGAAATTCAGACCATAATCGTGCAATTGCTGTTGAATCCAAAGAACCTGGGAGCAGCAGTTCGATGCTGCCATGTATTCTGATTCACAGGTTAAAATGGCGACTGAGGTCTGCTTCTTGCACTGCCATGACACTAATCTGCCTCCAAGAAACTGACATCCACCTGTTGTTGACTTCCGATTCTGATTGCATCCTCCATAATCAGAATATGTGTAGGCGACCAACTCCAAGTCTCCTCCTCTCGTGTACCACAACCCCAGCTTAGGTTTGCCTTTGAGATAGCGCAATATCCTCTTCGCACCCTTCAAATGAGATTCCTTTGGGTTTTCCTGAAAGCGTGCACAAAGACAAACTGCAAACATAATATCAGGTCTAGAAGCAGTTAAGTACATTAAAGAACCTATTATTGCCCGATATTGGGTTGGGTCAACGTCTGCATCACTGTCTGAATCAGCAACCAATTTATGGTTGACGCAGACCGGAGTATCAAATGGAGTGCTGTCCTCCATCTGGAAGCGTTTGAGAACATCATTGACATACTTAGTCTGATGAATGAACATCCCATCTTTCTTCTGATCAACCTGCAGTCCTAAAAAGAAAGTTAGTTCACCCATAGCACTCATTTCAAATCTCTTATTCATGACGGCCTCAAACTCCTGACACATGGCGACTTTTGATGCAGCAAAGATGATGTCGTCCACGTAGACTTGCACCAGAAGAAAGTCGCTTCCTTTACTCTTAAAGAATAGTGTGCTATCGATCTTTCCCCTTTCAAACTCATTCTCAAACAAGTAGTCGGATAGTGTAGAGTACCAGGCACGAGGGGCCTGATGTAGCCCATACAGTGATTTACTTAGCTTGTATACGTGATCAGGAAAGTCTGGGTCAGGAAAACCCGGAGGTTGCTCAACATACACAACCTCATCGACTTTACCGTTAAGGAACGCACTCTTCACGTCTAACTGAAATACTTTCATCTCCTTGTGTGCAGCAAATGCCAAAAACAATCGAATGGCTTCCAATCTCGCCACAGGAGCAAACACCTCATTGTAATCGATCCCCTCTTGCTGATTAAAACCTTTTACAACCAGCCTCGCCTTGTTCCAGATAATAATCCCTTTCTCATCTCTCTTGCATTTGAAAACCCATTTTGTGCCAATCGCATGCACATCCTTCGGTTTTGCAACCAAATTCCATACCTCCATCTTCTTGAACTGGGATAACTCTTCCTGCATGGCTTCGACCCACGAGCTGTCCTTGAGAGCCATTTGATAGTTCTTTGGTTCAATCTGGATGATGAAGCAGGTGTACAAGCATTCTTTAATGATGCCTGATTCTTTAATACTTGTGTAAACACAGGTGTGCTCATTCAAGCTTTGTCTTGTTTGTACACCGTCAGACAGATCACCTATCACGTTCTCCAAAGGGTGATTTTTGTGAATTCTCGTAGTCGGAACCGAACTGACTTGTAGATTTTCTTCCAGGTTTGAAGGTATCTCATCAATGGGTGATTGTTGTTGAGAGTGAAACGGATTGAAGAATTCCTCTTCTGTAGAGGCAGAAGGGGTATCGACAGCATTTGACGAGGAAGGCTGACATTCATCATACTGCGGTCGTTGCACCAAAGTGTCTTCCTCATCGTAAATCAACTTCGTAGCAATTCTCTCATCAACTTCTGCACAATCCAAATAAGGCATGTTAAAAGATTTAAAAAGCCTATCATAGTCGAAAACCCCAGCGGGTCCCGTGCTTGGTTTTGGTGATTTGTAACTTGTGATATCAGTGTTACACACCACCTCAACGTTGCTGTTCGATGTATTAAAGACTCGTCTGTTGGGAGTCCCAACAACATATCCGACTAAAATACCTTCGTCGGCTATTTCTCCAAATTTAGAATTTGTCTTTAATATCGAACACGGGGACCCGAATGGTTCGAGACCACTCAAGTTGGGCTTTCTCCCATGCATAAGTTCATAACATGTTTTATTCAGTCTTTTAACAGTTAAAACTCTATTAAGGATATAACAGGCTGTTGCAACAGCTTCAGCCCAGAACACCACAATAAGTTTCGAATCAGCCAGCATGGTTCTGGCTCCTTCAATTAGCGTTCTGTTCTTCCTCTCAGCCACTCCATTTTGTTGCGGAGTATACGGAGCGCTGTACTAGTGTTCTATCCCTTTCTGTAAGCAGAAGATCTCCATCTCATAATTTTTGAACTCTGTCCCATTGTCACTCCTGATGTATTTAACCCTTTTCCCCATGATATTCTCAACCTTGGTAATCAAATTTTTTACCATCTGAACCGTTTCATCCTTTGACTTCAAGAAATATACCCAAGAATATCGAGAGAAATCATCAGTTATCACCAAGCAGTATGATGTTCCATCTAGACTTTTTACATTCACGGGACCGAAGAGATCCATGTGAAGTAGGTCTAGGGTACTGACTATAGAATTAACCTTCTTGGTGTGATGGGTTTTCTTGTGTTGTTTTCCCTTTTTGCATGATAGGCATTGGTCTTCAAAGTTGAAGTTCTTCAAGGGAACACCCAGCACCAGCCCATTCTTGACAATGTAGTTCATTTTCCGAAGATGAATATGCCCCATTCTTCTATGCCATAATTCGGACTCCGATTCAGTTGCTTTTGACAGAAGACACGATTCTTCTGTTGCCATCTCAGTCGACCTCATGTCCATAATATACGTATTCTTTTCTCTTGGAGCCTTCATAACTATCCAATCCTCTGGTATCTTGAAACCAGGATACAGCACGATCGCTTCATTCTTGGTAAAGTGCACGGTGTAATCTTTGTCACAGATCTGCGATACACTCAGCAGATTATGCTTCAGTTCTTCAACGAAATTCACTTTCTCTAAAGTCATTTTTCCATTAGTCACCGTCCCAATTCCAGTAATTCTTCAACCGCTCTCACCAGCAAAACTCACTCTTCCTCCTTGAACAGGTTTCCATTCGTGTAACAAATTCTTGTTACCCGTCATGTGCCGGGAACAGCCGCTATCCACAACCCATAGATTGTTTGCAGCCCTGTTCAACTGTTCCTGCACGATTAAAGCAGAGGATTAAAATCTGGGGACCCAAGACATATTGGTCTTGGGTCGATACATCTCGTACTTTGGCTGTCCAAAGTTAGTATCAGGATAATTTCTGTAAGTCCTAAAAGGATACCTTCTTGTAGATTGACTATGAGGCCATCCAAACCATTGTGAATTAAATGAATTATTACATATGGTTTGGTTGTTAGCAGTGAAAAACTGAGATCGTTTTCTTTGAAAACCTGGATTAGTCCAATTTCTGAACTTTGATGAGTTTTCATTTTTTCCATTATTGTACTTACTATTAGTTCTGTTCTCAGTTTTTGAAGGCATCATACCTCTGAATCTCTGCTTCAGAGGGCAATCAGCAAATAGGTGTCCTAATTGATTACATCTGAAACAACTCCTGTGTTCAACTTTCTTTTCAATAGTTTTTTTGATGTTGAGGCCGCATTACTGCCCGTTTGTCTTACATATGGTGGGACATACGGGTTTAGTGGAGAATTCTTTTCATTTGATATATGTTCCTCTCCACGTTTTGGTAATACTGCCTCTTCTTTTGTCTCACTCGACTCGGATGACTTGTCCGAGTTTGATGAGACAGGACTAGGAACAGAAATCTTAACACTCGAAACAGGCTTACTTGTTTCGCCTTTACTAACTTCTGGTTCTTTAATAGTAACCTTAACCGGAACTGTCTAACCAAAATCAACATCAACAGATTTCTGATTACTAGGATCATAAATATAGTTATGATTGTAAGGTGGTGGAACTTCATGATATCCAATTCCTCCCCTTTTAACTGGGGAACCTTGATCACTAACGAGGTGATCAAGTATAGCGGAGGAATTTCTAAATTGCTCAAGCTTTCTGTTAAGTTCCACCACTTTCACCTGGTGATCAGCTATCTGTTTATCCCTTTCAGCTATTAGTTTGGTTTTCTCTTCTAACACTTCATAGCTAAGATCAATTACTTGAATTTTTTCAGCTAAATTTGCTTTAAGACTTCTAATATCTTTCGCACTAGCTTTTATTTTTACCTTATAACTGTTTTCTCTAGCTTTAGTGAAATGATGATCTTCTTTTATTGTTTTAAATTGAGCATCCAAACTAACAAACTGATCAGTTATAGTTGTCAATTGTTCAGACAGATTTTCACATTTCGTACAAGGGAGTTTAGTACTTACCTCGGTGAGCTGGTCTGTCACTTTTGCCATGTAAGCTTCATTTTCTCCAGTTACTTTCTCACTTCCTGCAGTTTCGATGTTCGCTAAATTGGCCTGTTCGAACACTTCCTCAACATGCAGATTCCAGTTGTACTCCCCGTTTTGTCTGGATATCATGGCTCTATTCTCATTACTTCCACCACTCTGTTGTGTAGACCTGGTCTGACTGCGTTCTACACGTTCATTTGTGCACTCCTTCGCAAAGTGGCCATTCTGTTGACAGTTGTAACACCTAGCCTTCGACTTATCAAACCCTGGTCTTTCACCCACAAACTTCCTACCAGTCTTCTTCATAAACCGTTTAACCCTTCTCACAATCATCGCCATCTGCCACTGCAGATCCATCTCTTCCAGATCATCAGCGTCGATCTGATCATAGTCTTCGTCTAACGTTGCAGGATCAACAATCTTGCCTTGAATGTAATTTTCATACGAAGCAATGAAAGATGCATAGAGAGCAAACTGATGTTCAGCAGATTTAACACTCATGGGCATCTTAGAGTAGTTGTTGTTAGGAACACTTGAGGAAAAACTACTCTTGGTTGCTTGAGGTTTAGAAACATTTGATGCACCAGCTACAAAACACACATCACCATTCATGTTGAGAGATACATGTCCTTCATGTGTTGAGTTAGCGCCCGACTCTCCCTTTGAGTAGTAAGCAGATGATTCAGACTTCGAACTTGAACTTGCATTAACTTTTGCACCATACATTCCTGGATCCTGAACCTGATCAGTTGGTGTCTCTTTACGAACCATGTTAAGTTCAAAAGTTCTTAGTTTGTTGACTGCTGTTTCCAAGTCATAGTCGGCAAACTCTTTGTCTTCTCTCATCAAGACAGTGTACAACTCCCATTTCGGTGGGAGAGCATCAAGAAGCTTTTCTACGATTTCATCTTCTTTGTAAGCAATGGAATAATTGCTGAATTCGGTCATCAGATGATAATATCTCGTGATGATATCATCAAGTGATTCATTCTTCAGATACTTGAACACCGAGAATTGGGTTTTGAGAAGTTTAATCTTTGATGCACGAATCCCCACATTACCCTCAAATCGGTTTTCAAGTGCTTCCAAAAGCTCTCTAGCAGTTTTATACTTCCTGAAGGTGTGAAGAATTTCTTGTGGAAGAGCCATTGTTATTGCTGCATGAGCTTTGCTTTCAGCCTCATACATTTTCTTTTCTTCTTCTTCCATCTTATTGTATTTCTTAATCTGATCACGACCCTCATACTCAGCAGTTGGTGGAATGTATCCATCTTGAATGCACACCCACATTTTAGCATCTTGGTACTTGACATATTGTTCAAACCGATCTTTCCACGCTACGAAATCGGTTCCATTCAGCATCTTCGGTGCCTTAGTAGCTGAACCCGCTTCAACTTCCATCTTCACCAGTTCCGTAATGTTTATTGAAGTCATCTTTCACGAAACACAAAGAAACCCGAAAAATAAAAATTTTATTCTTAACAGTACTGTAGGCGAAGTTGTGGATAACTTCGCTTAAGTCTTAACTTCGCTGGAATTCTTAACTTCTCTTCCTTTTTAAATTCGCCTGATTTGGCGAAGTTGTGAATAACTTCGCTTAAGTTAAGCGAACTTGTGAGGTAGGCGAAGTTGTGGATAACTTCGCTTGAGATAAGCGAACTGGTGAGGTTGTGGATAACTTCGCTTGAGATAAGCGAACTTGTGAGGGTTTCGGCGAAGTTGTGGATAACTTCGCTTAACCTTATATCTTCGTCGAAACCCTACTAACAGTGACGGCAACTTCGCCTGATGAACACGATGTTTTTGCAGGTTTGATTTCTGGATTTTGTGAGGTATGTGAAGGTGTTATGGGTTGTTTTTTATGGTGGGAGGTGAGTAGGACACAAAAACTCGGTAAACTCGTCCCGCGAATAGTCGAACGGAACGATTTCTACACCCGCGTGATAATCCCGAACAACACAATCACGAGCAAAAGCTCTGATACCAATTGTAGGTTCCCAGCCGGATTTACACGGAATATCTCGTTCTACGTAGGTGCGGAATCCCTACGTAAGACGTTACGAGCGTAGAAGACGATACGAGCTAACGCAATCAAACACACGTTACAATAAACAAAGACACGTTGTACTGCAACCGAAAACACGTGATATCAATCACAAACACTGGACAACTCGTTACAACTCGATACCATGATTAACTCAACTCAGCCGTAACCTAGCTGATTATATAGGCGACAACTTCGCCTAGCATGTTCAGGCGAAGTTGTCCCTAACTTCGCTTGTTCCACAAGTTCGCCTATATCAAGCGAACTTGTGAGAACTTCGCTTACATACATAACACAAATCCAACTAACACGATTACAGACACTTGACACTGAACTACTGACATCATGCACCAACAGAAAAAGATAATAAAAATATATTCTTGTGATAAAATCATGAAGAACATGGTGAAAGAAAGGATGTCTCTTGAAAAGAGACATCCTACAAGTTGTTGAAGACAATTGAAGAGACTAAGGCTACACTTGCCAAAGAAAAAAACAAAAACCGTCGACTCATGTAAACTCATGTTGATTGAACCAGACACTGAGTTTAAGGCAAAGGCTGTTGATTATCTGAAACAACAGTCTGCATGCTACGACTCAGTGTGTGGGACTCTGGTCGACACCGTAACTATGGTGTCAACCAACATGAGGTTTAAGGAGCTGGGGTCGGAGATTGTGGACAAGGCGGAGTGATGGTTATGTTAGCCTCTCTCTTCTTGGTTTTTTTGTGATGTATTGAAATGGTACTTTTTGTATGGCATCTTTTGATAAATGGTAATTATGCATTATCTTAAAATTCTTTCTTAACATGTTTTATGGATCATCTAATGGTTGTATCTTTCTTTGTTGAAAACGCTTGTGATACGCTTATCTAGATCGTAAACAACACTTTGTTAAATCTAAAAATAAAACAAAAAAAACCTTTTAAATGATTAGGTTAAAATATGTTATATATTTGTTCAAACAAGTCTATTTCGCTTGTAACACACCTATATACAAAAATATATATAAATATTCTAATACGCTACTAACACGCTTATGTACAAAATCAGTTATTGAATCAAGTTTAAATCCCCTTTAATTTAAATTAAAAACTATGTCACATGTCATTAATCTATTGGTTCTTAATTAAAAGTGAGGCAAAAGCTCCAAATTGGCTCCAAATTAGTTCAAATGTTAAAGAACTCAATTATTTCGAAATCAAATTACACTCCAAATTTTTTAATAAAATTTCCACAACACAAATCAAAATCCATGCACTCATACCTTTAAATAAAAACAGTCGAAGATGAAGCTTACGGATGAAGCAATCGATGAAGAAAATGATTTATACTCCGATGACGACGCTCAATCACACGACACTGGAGGCTATTCCAGCGAAAAACCCAACGACGACGATATAGCGACGGATGCTGTCGAACCTATCAACAATTGGAGGCTATCGAACCCATCAACAGTTTGGCTACTTCGAAAAAACCTACAAGGGGGTTGACGAGGTTTGCTAAGCTACGTATCGATTATGCAAACTCTGGTGGTGTCAGACTGGTAGTGGAGTTTGATAATCTGGGTAAGTTCACTGGCTAAACAAGATCAAAGTTCGCAAGTCTTTTAGGGGATGTTGTCAGGGAAATAGTTCGCTTGAAACATGTAAGTTGGAGTGTTGAGTCAAAGATTTGACCTAAGAGAAGTATATGGAAGATTGAAATCTTCTCAACCTCCTCAGAATTCGCCATGTATGGAACCGGGTACACCTTAGACTTCCAAGCAAGGTTTTACTTAGCCGGGCATGATATTTTGTCCATCTAGCAAGGTTATCTTCTAGAATTCTTCTTTAGTGGATATCCGGGCAGGGTTTGCCAATTAGTGTATAACCGAGCAAGGTTCACTAATTAGTACATACCCGGGCAAGGATCACTTTATCAAGCAAGTTTGTTCTTCATAGCCGAGTAAGGTTTACTTCAGAGTAGGCTCTTAGCTGACCAAGCTCATGAAGCCAAGTGATTGGAAGATCGGGCAAGGTATTCATTAATAAGACTAGTGGTCTAAGTAAGCTTGATGTGTAATGAAATATCTCAAGTATCATCAGGCAGGATTCAACTCAAGCAAGGTATAATGCTACCGAGCACACTTTGCTAAAAAGTTATTTCCTAGTAAAAGGTTGAAGGGACCATTGAAGAACAAGGTTGCTCGTAAGAGTTTGTCAGGAAAAGTCTGATAAAGTCAAGAAGATTGAAGTCTACTCTTTAAGTGAAGTCTACCCGGAAACCGAAAACAGTTCTCGGGCACACCTCTATGTTACCAAGTACTGAAGGAAGGCAGAGCACACAACCTACTCGGAAAAGTAATACTACTACAAGGCCTACCCGGAAGACTTATTTTACACTTAGAATCGTTTTGAATATGTAATTTGAATATATTTTAGTATTTAGGCTTTCTAGAAGGAATGACAACTGTAATCGGGGACCTGACAAGTGGTATCAGATCTTGTTGTTGCTATATTAGTAAGAAATTTGTTGCTGATTAAAGAAGAACAATGACGTAAGCAAAGCACTGTTTCATTGAAGAGTGACGTCAGCTGCTCTGTTTTTCTTCATTTCTGTCCAGATCTACAACTTTCCGGTGTTTTATTTTCCTTATTTCACTTAAATTTGAATTTTTCTTTCAAATCTTGTTCTAATCGCACCAGATTCATCAAATCTGAAACACCGGTTATCAGATCTGAATTCTTTTAAAGTCTGTTTTTTGAAATAACTGATTTTGATTTTCAAATATGTCTGGTTATGAAGAACAAGAAGTGTCTACAAATATGATTCCTAGACTTTATGGACAGGAAAACTTCACAAATGGAAGGTCTTATTTGAGGCAGCTGTTTGTTATAATCATGTTGATATGTGGAACTCGATTAAGAATGGTCCACAAGACACCACTGAGGGTGCAAATCCAATTGCAACTGCAGCTGTGTGTGAAAGACTGAGAAAGGTGGATGACAGGGCCTTAGCAATGATAAAGCTAGGACTGTCTCGGGAAATACTGACCAAGGTTGCACATCATCCTACTGCAAAGGAAATGTATGATGCAATTCTTGAGATGTTTGAAGGAAACACTGGGTTGAAGAACATCAAAAAGCAAAGGCTCAAGCAACAGTTGGAAAGGTTTAAGTATAAGGATGGAGAGAGTTTGAAGTCAATTTTAGAAAGATTTCTAGCAATTGTGAATGAGCTGAGAGCCACTAACTATGTCATGACTGATTTTGACCTGAATACCAAGCTATTCAACTCAATGCCCAAGGAATGGTACACCGCCTGAAATTTCATCCTCCAAAAGCACAACTTCAATGACTTGAAAATGGATGATGTAGTGTGCTTCCTTCAAGTTGCAGAGATCGAAATGATTAAAAATGAGACGATTAAGGAGGAGAAGCCCTGTTTCCAGGTCACCAATGCCCTTATTGCACCAATGGGTAACTTGTCAACCAAAAACCAACAACAGATACCCATAATAGAAGAACCAGTTGAGCATGGTGTTGATACACCAAAATCATTTGTTGGTGGTAGTACAAGTCACCATGGTAACCAGCAAAGGTTCAATGACCAATTGATTGATGATACTGATTCTGCCTCTAGGGCAAGTGGACAATTACCTTACACTGGTGGTGCAAATGACCAAGGAAGTGAAAAATAGGCTTTGTTCTCCATGTTTATAGAATCATACAATGCTTTTGTAGAAAAGAATCTGATTCATACCAGTGTCATCCAGGAAGACCTTGAGCAGATAGATGCTGACGATTTGGAGGACAAGGATTTGAAATGGCAAACCGCCATGTTGGCTCTTAGAAGCAAAATGCTATACAACAGGACTGGTAGATCACTTCTATCAGGGCCTAATGAAAGAATTGGGTTTGATAAGTCAAAAGCCATTTGCTATAAGTGCCAACAGCCTGGTCATTTTTCCAGAGAATGTAACATGCCAAGATACTTACAGATGAACCAATTCCCAAACCAACCACCAGCAGCATCTTTATCAACAGAACCAGCAGAGAAACAATCCCAACGATAACAACTTCAACAACTATAATCCCAACTTAAACAATTTTCAGCCACAAATGAACAATCATCATCAAGGAGTGCCACAAAATCAAGGTTTTCAAAGAAACAACAACCAAAACCTTCAAACTGTTCCAACCAACAATGTCCCAACCAACCAAAATCAACCCAGGAATCAAGGAAACGTGGCTGTAACTACACAGCATGAGGGTAATTTTTACTGGAGCCATCATGAAGAAGATATTCCTGATGAGATCAAGAAATCAAATGTCGCATTCATGGCCTTGATTGAGAAAGAAGCTGGATCATCATCTCAGGTACACTCTACTCCTACTGTTGATATAAATGAAATTATCAATGATTTAAAAGCAAAAGTAGGCAAGCTGGAAAGTGAGTGTTTTAGGAAACAAAGTATTATCAATGGGTATGAGGCTAGTGAGCTGATCAATGAAGAAAAAATGAAAAGTTTATATGATGACCGTGTAAGCAGTTATAGAGCTCAGAAAAGGTATACCACTGAGATAGATGGATTGAAGAAAATGATTGTTGAAGAAAAGGTGCAAAACACAAAACTGTAGGTTGAAAATGAATTCCTGAAGAACTTGGTCTCCACAGGAAACATTTGTGATATTCTAAACCTAGTAAAAGAGGAAGATAAATACAAGGCAGTGCCACCACCATTAAACAACAACTTTATGCCAAAAGTTGATAAAGATAAAAGAGATGCATATCTACAACAATTCAAAGGAGTTTGTTGATTTGTACAAGAATGTTGAGGTGAATGAAAAAGGAGAATTTGTGGAAAAGGAACAAGTAAAAGAAGACAAGTCAATTGGAGTTCATGTCTCTGAAGGTGACTTTGATTCTATATATCTTAATCGAGATAATTTAAGTGATTTGAGTGATCAAATCACTGATGAAGAAATTAAAGCTGCTGAAAGAGGAAGAAGATACAAGAAACCAGATTCAGTTGAAAAACTGCCACAACTTCCACCAGTGACACCCAAGATGAAGAAAATGAATGAAAGACTTAGAAGAGAACATGTATCCTTTGATATATGTGAGAGAAAGAAGGTAAGCTACAATGTAGTCAAGCCACCAAGTATGGATGAATTGGAGAGGATAAGTAAAAACAAAAAGAAAAGAGAAACTGAAGAAGTTAATGTTGAGAACTTTATTCTAGTTTACCCTGTTTTCTCTAGTCATGAAGTGTTTCACATTGGGGAAGTTGAAACCATGGAAGAATATGAAAAGAGGCAGTCAAGACATAGAGAAATTCAAGATGAAGAACCATTAAACATGTAGAAAATTGTATTTGTAAAAAGCAAGATTGGAAGACAAGACATCAAGATTGAGGAATTTGTTCCTTTCTCAACAGATTTTGATTTTCTAAAACCTCGTAAGACACTTGAGTCAAAACACCTAGACCAAGTGAAAGGGTCATAAAAGGAAGTGATCATGAAAAATACAAGGGAAAATTTTGGTGTAAGAAATGTGATGAGTATAGCCACCACACAGATTCTTGTAATGAGAGACTCAAATTCAAGCCTTTTCATGTCCCAGATGAGACAATGTATGGACAAGACTTTGTTATGTACAAAAAAAAGTATGATGCATACCTAGGAAACGGAAAGGTTTGTGAGAAAGGGACATTAAACGAAAAATGTTTGAAACCATCAGTAGAGACCAAGAGAGAGAAAAAGACTGATGAAAAGATCATGAAACATGTGGCTGAACAAGCAAAAAGGAGAAGATATCCAAAGAAGCTTGAGAAAGCTGTCAAGAAGAACTTTCAGCAATTGAGAATCATTCCTAAAAGAGATACACAATCAGTCAATCTGATAGCTCTCAAGGAACACCAGATAGTGAAAAGACAAAAAATCAAAGGTATCTTTCCTAAAAAGAAACAACTGAACTTACTGGTGATGAGAAGTTTTAATTGAGACACGGTTATGAACCTCAAGGATTCCTTTAGAAGCCTAAGGTTGAGGCTAAGGTGGATAAGTTGCAGATGTAAGATATTACTTAGAAAAGAAGGACTATATGGTACAAGACTACGATACTACACCAAAAGAATGCCATAGCTCAACCTCATTTTTTAAAACTCCAAGAGAGTGTGGATATTAAACTGATAATTAAGACAATATTGAAGTCACTCATGAAGATCCGGAACCAACAACACTCACTTCCCATGCTACCACTAAAATTCAAATTGATGAGTTGCATGCTGAAATAGCTTGCACTTCATCATTCAACTAATCAAACTTTTTCTTTTGTGCAGGAACAGTCCACACCTCTAAATAAAATATGGTACATGGATAGTGGATGTTCTAGACATGACTTGTGATAGGAGGTCACTTGTTAATTATGAAGAAAAGTTTGATGGTCCTGTGGCATTTGGGAGTGATGAAAATGGTGGAAAGATAGTTGGGAAAGGAATTTTAACAAATGGAAAGGTTTCATTTGATAATGTGTTTAATGTTGAAGGTCTACAGTATAATCTGCTAAGCATATCAAAAATGTGTGATAAGGGTTACAAAGTTGGGTTTGATGACTCACATTGTTTCATCCAAAAACCTGAGTTTGTAATCTCACCTGAAATGATTATGATGATGGCCCCAAGAAATGGCAACCTATATGAGTTGAATATGAAAGAAGCTGTTTCAAGGGGAGGTGCATGTTTTGTTTCCAAAGCCACTGAAAATGAGTCAAAATTGTGGTATAGGAAATTGTGTCATGTAAATCTGAAGAACATGAACAGACTTGTCAAAGGTGAGCATGTAATTGGCTTACCTACAAGAGTGTCAAACTGGAAGATCATTGTAGTTCATGCCAGAAAGGCAAGCAGCACAAATCCTCTCATAAGACAAAACTCATCAATTCAATGATCAAGTACTTGAACTACTTCACATGGATCTCTTTGGTCCTGTGAGTGTGCCAAGTATAGGAAAGAAACGATATTGTTTAGTGATCATTGATGATTATTCAATATATACTTGGGTTTATTTCCTAAGTACAAAGGATGAGACTACAGAGTTGATAAGGGCTATGTGACAATGATGGAGAACAAACTGAGTAAGAAGGTTAAAATGATGAGAAGTGACAATGGTACAGAGTTCAAAAATGGAGTTATGGAAGAATTTTGTGCAGGAAAGGGAATACTTCAACAATTCTCAGCTCCTAGAACTCCTGAACAAAATGGTGTTGTAGAAAGAAGAAATAGAATACTTATTGAAGCATCAAGAACCATGTTAGCATATGCAAATCTACCAGTTACATTTTAGGCTGAAGCCATAAATACTGCCTACCATGTTCAGAATAGGGTACTAGTCAACAAAAGGAATAACAAGACACCATATGAATTATTCTTTAACAGAAAGCCTTATATCAAGTTTTTCAAGCCATTTGGATGTAAATGTTTTCTTTTAAACACTAGGGATTATTTGAACAAGTTTCCAACAAAATCCTTGGTCTGTTTCTTTGTTGGATATTCTACACACTCAAAAGCATACAGAGTATATGTGCAAGACCATTTGAGTTTTATTGAATCATCTGACATCATCTTTAATGAGAATCAGTTCAACACAGTTGATGGTGCAGCATGGCTGTTTGATCATGAGAAATTGATAAGGTGTCACACCCCGACTAGGTAGTTGCGGAAGCGTAATACGGAAATGTAACAGATAACACTGGTATCAACAACATTGTTTATAAAGAAATTCATAAACTAATTTACATCATATTACATTGGTAGGTACTATGTTTACAAACAAGATGAGAATCACATAACCGGTTTACGAGCTTTTATTTAATATTATGTATCTGCATCTATTCACAGCTATTCAACTCTTCTTCTAACACCAAGCACGTAAGCAAATCATTCCACTTTTGCTTTACCTGAAAAGCATGTTAAAACGGGTCAACTACGTCTAGTTGGTGAGTTTCAAGTTTCACGAGTGTCAATGAAATCAGTACACGAGTTCGTAAAGTTTACAGTATGTATGTATATATGTATGTGTATGATGTATTATACTAAGCCACAAGTGAAACCGAAACGAGCTAAAACACATGGCCTCCACTGCCCATGCACTCCCGTTGGCATTTAACAGCCACCTTGCCCCAAGTATGTACTATGTCTAACACCACATAGCAGTATGTAAAAATATAATGACAATGTGCAACTGGGTTTACATATGTTCCGGCATACCCCTCCGGCTCTGTCAGTTGGGTTTGTCAAACCGATAGTACTATCCACACGTCACCGGCACGAAGTTAATCACTTGTGTTTGTGGGGACTTGTCAAGTGTTAGTGCTTAGATAATCCACATCATCACACGTTTTCAAGTATATAAGTATATGTAAACATGTTTTTCACCCCAAAAGTTCGTAAAACAGTTTAGAAAGTGGGGGTCGTGAAACTCACCTTATCGTAGTTCGCACGGAAATTATGTATCAATAAGTCGGATGCCTCGTTTATAGCCTGATTCCTATAAACGGTATCGTATCGTTAATACTAGTACAGTGTTCAAGCTAAGTCGGGTTGTATAGATAATCTGGGTATAGCTGTTAGGCCCAGAACATGACCATAGTCTTAGATTGTGACGTTGTATACTATGAAATGTTTAAAATTGGATTTGGCTCAGTTTCACCGTTTCCCGAGCCTAGCCCAATTGATTGTTTATACGCTTCGGGATTAGGTAAGATCACATAAACTTAAGTAAATATATTGATTGATAAAATGATTTGATTTATGAAAGAATTTTAAGGTTTCGGTGTCTGGTTTGATCGCAGGGTTCGTTTCCGTTTTCACACGGGTTTGATTATACAAAACGCGCACAATCCACCCGAATTGTCCGGAATTTTCGTAAAAAGTTCGTTTTTATCAATATCATTCAAAAATATGATATTTGACCACTTTTGACATTTTGACATACCAGTCAGTCCGTTAAACACAAAACTGCCGGTTTCGTTAAAACAATTATAATTTAAATCTTTGATTAATCATAACTAAATATGCTTATATATAAATTATGTAAATTTTTGTAAAAATACATTAAGACATGGAGAATTTTATAAAAATATTTTCAGAAATTTTATGATTAATTATTTATTTATAAAAATTCATTTAATAGGTTATAATCGTGTAATAAATGGCCCGTTTATATCAAACGACCTCCGAAAAATCCGATAATTTTTACAAATGGCCTCAATGTTATTACATAGCCCCTGAAAAATTTCCAGAACCTAACTCTTTTGACAAAATGCCTTTTTGTGCGTTTTTCGGCTGTTGAAATTCGGTTAAACCATGATTGCACAAACCATACTTAGGCATTTCCAATGATTCCCAAACTTTACCAGTGATCTTACCATCACATATTAAACTCCAAAACCAAGTTTCATAATTTTTCAACATGTTTAGCTATTTTTTCCCAAATAAACGCTCATAAACGGAAATAAATTCACCAAATATTCTCCGTTTATCGAAAAATTACCAAATTTGAACAGGGACTCATTTATATGATCCCTAATGTTCCTGCAAGTTTTCACAAGCTAACAACAAGCACGTCACAACCTAATACTAAACAGCCCCTAAACGAGTGTTACGGGTTTACCTTGTCGGTTTTCGATGAATTTTGCTAGCTTAAACGACTCTCCGGGTCTTGGGTTGCAAACTCAGTATATCTACATATCATATTACATCAAACCAAGCATAAATCATCCATGTAACAGCCTTGATAATTAGGGTTTCGGTTTTGGGTTCAAACCGAACTTTCTAACCGTAAAAACGTTGTATTCATGTTCTAATCCGCGTTTTTGACCAAAAAAGTATATGTTCCTGGTTTGTAAACATGTTTAACATCAAAACATGGTTTTACATGATTTTTAGGGTTTTTGGATGGTTAAACATGTTTAATACTAATCAAGGATTAATTTTTCATGGTTAAACTATGTTAATCATGGTTAAAACTCAAAGAAAATCACTAATTACCTTAGGTTTTTGATGTAACTTTTGAAAGTTTCTGGAGTTCTACTTTGCAGCTGCTTGGACTTCAAATTTTATGAGTTAGAATGAATAATAAAGCTTAATGAGTAAGTTATATAAAAAAAATGTGAGGTATGGTGGGCTGTCCGATCGGAACCAAGGAATGGCCCATAATGGGCTGTTTTGGCCATTAATTCTGATTATACAAGCCCAAACATGAAAATCCCACTTCAAATTTAGTTCGGGTTCGGTTTTTCGCAAGAAAATTAATTCGGGTGTGAGAAATAGCGCAAAAACGAGTGTTTTTCAGCTTATTTTTGTAAAACAAGAAAAACGTACTGACTCGTTGTAAAATTCCAAAATATTTTCACGGATTGCTTAGAACATGTCATATAAGTGTTTTATAAATCTTTTTCGGCTTAACGGATGCTACAATGCTTGTTTTGATATTAACGATTGCGTTTAAGCTTATAGCGTATCGATAAACGAAACCTTTTTCGTTTAAAGAGTTTTAAACGTACTGGGGACTAAATATCAATATGTTAGCCTCTATAAAATATATATAACTCGTATATGACCCCTCAGTATGTATACGGGTCATAATTAGTATCGGTCGGTTACTCGTTTAAGCACTACGAATTAACCGATTTATCGTTTACTTGTTACGTAATGAATATAGTGTACCTCGTTTTGTCGCGAATGTCACATTCTCCCCCCGTTAAGAAATTTCGTCCTCGAAATTTAATGTGTCATCGGTTTTCTTTTTAGGGAACAGGTGTGGGTATTTCTTTCGGAATTCGTTCTTTCGTTCCCAAGTATATTCGGGTCCTTGTTTTGAATTCCACCGAACTTTTACCAATGAAATTTTGTTGTGTCGTAACTGTTTGGTTTTCCCGTCTACAATTTCTACCGATTCCTCAACGAAGTTGAGCTTTTCGTTGATCTGAACATCTTCCAGTGGTACTATTGTCGTTTCATCAGTCAAACACTTTTTCAGATTCGATACATGAAACACGTCATGAATAGTGCTCAGTTCTAAGGGTAGTTTTAGTCGGTAAGCTACGGGACCAATTTTTGCGACAATCTCAAAAGGTCCGATGTATCTCGGGGCTAGTTTACCAGTCTTTCCAAATCTTATAACACCCTTCCATGGCGATACTTTTAAAAATACCTTATCACCTATTTCAAAAGATAACGGTTTTCTGCGAACATCGGCATAACTCTTTTGTCGGTCACGGGCAGCTTTCAGTTTTTGTTTAACCTGGTGAATCTTATCGGTGGTTTCCTGAATTAAATCGGATCTTGAAATTTGAGTATCACCCACTTCTGTCCAACATAGTGGTGATCTACATTTTCGCCCGTATAGAGCTTCATAAGGTGCTGCTTGTATACTACTGTGATAACTGTTATTGTAAGAGAATTCAATGAGCGGGAGGTGTTGATCCCAATTCCCTTTGAAGTCCAGTACACAAGCACGAAGTAAATCTTCTAAGGTTTGGATGGTTCGTTCGGATTGACCATCAGTTTGGGGATGGTAAGCCGTACTTAGGTCGATTCGGGTTCCCAAGGCTTCTTGTGCTGCTTGCCAGAAATGTGAAGTAAAGTGACTGTCTCGATCGGAAATAATCGAAAGAGGTACTCCGTGTCGAGATACTATTTCATCGATGTAAATTTGAGAGAGTTTTTCGGTGGTGTAGTTGTTACGGATGGGAATAAAGTGTGCGGATTTGGTTAACCGGTCCACAATTACCCAAATTGCGTTGTGTCCTCGTGAGGTTTTAGGAAGGTGTGTCACAAAGTCCATGGTAATTTGTTCCCATTTCCATTGTGGGATTTCGGGTTGTTGTAACATTCCCGAAGGTTTTTGATATTCCGCATTTACCCTTGCACATGTTGCACATTTACTTACATACACGGCTATATCCTTTTTCATACCAGGCCACCAGTAAAATTCTTTAACATCCTTATACATCTTATCAGTACCTGGATGAATAGAATATTTGGATTTGTGTGCTTCATCAAGAATCAACTTTCGGAGTTTATGAAGTGTTGGAATCCAGACCCGGTTTTTGTAACAATATACTTCATCAATTTTCTTCTCAAAATTCTTTTCATTTCCATGTAGTTCTTCTTTTTTTAGCTGATCTGCCTTCAAGGCCTCATCTTGTGCAACGCGAACTTGTTCGGTTAGGCTACTTTGAACAATCATTCCGAGTGCTCGTACCCTTAATGGTCTGATTCTGTCTTTTCGGCTTAAAGCATCGGCTACTACGTTGGCCTTACCCGGATGGTATTTAATCTCACAATCATAATCATTTAACAGTTCTACCCATCTCCTTTGTCTCATGTTTAGCTCTTTCTGATCGAATATGTGTGAAGGCTTTTGTGATCAGTATAGATGGTACATTTGGTGCCATACAAGTAATGTCTCCAAATCTTCAATGCAAAGATAACTGCTCCCAATTCCAAATCATGGGTCGTATAATTCTTTTCATGTACTTTAAATTGTCGGGAAGCATATGCTATTACTTTCTTTCTTTGCATCAGTACGCATCATAAACCTTTACGAGATGCGTCACAATATACCACCAATTCATCAGTTCCATCTGGAAGGCTTAATATTGGAGCCTCACATAACTTCTGTTTTAACGTTTGGAAGGCCATTTCTTGTTCTTCTCCCCATTCTTATGCTCGATCTTTTTGAGTTAGGAGGGTTAGAGGTTGTGCAATACTTGAAAAGTTTTCAATGAATCTTCTATAATACCCGGCTAGTCCTAAGAATTGACGAATTTCTCTTGGTGACTTAGGCACTTGCCAATTCTTAACGGCCTCAATTTTACTTGGGTCTACTTGGATCCCTTGATGGTTCACAATGTGTCCCAAAAACTGTACTTCTTGTAGCCAAAACTCACATTTGGACAACTTTGCGTATAACTTCTCTTGCCTCAACAATTTTAAGATTTCCCGCAAATGTTGTTCGTGTTCCTCCTTACTTCTCGAATATATCAAAATGTCATCGATAAACACTATCACAAACTTGTCGAGGAAAGGTTTGCAAACTCGGTTCATGAGGTCCATAAACACTGCGGGTGCATTTGTCAACCCAAACGGCATAACCAAAAATTCATAGTGACCATACCGAGTTCGGAAAGCTGTTTTTGGTACGTCTTCTTCTTGAATTCTTACTTGATGATAACCAGATCTAAGATCAATTTTTGAAAAATACTTCGCACCTTGGAGCTGATCAAACAAGTCATCAATTCGAGGTAAGGGGTATCTATTCTTTATAGTCACTTTATTCAATTCCCGATAATCAATACACATTCGAAAACTCCCATCCTTCTTCTTTACAAATAACACTGGTGCTCCCCACGATGAGTAACTAGGGCGAATAAAACCCCTGTCCAGTAATTCTTGTAACTGGTTGGACAGTTCTTGCATTTCAGAAGGTGCAAGTCGATAAGGTGCCTTAGCAATGGGTGCTGCTCCCGGTATCAAGTCAATACGGAATTCAACTTGTCAGGTCGGTGGTAAACCAGGCAACTCATCGGGCAATACATCTGAATACTCGTGTACCACTGGGATGTCTTCCATTCGTTTTTCCTCGGGTTCCTTAACTGTTACGCTCGCCAAGTATAATGTACAGCCTTGGCGCAAATACTTTAATGCCCTAAGTTGGGATACGAGAGGCAGTACTGTATCAGATTTCTCACCTTGAACAATCATCGCCTCATCATTCGGAAGAGGTATTCTAACGGTCTATCCTTACAGACAATTTCAGCTTTATACTTAGATAGCCAGTCCATACCGACTATAACATCGAAACTTCCCAATTCCACTGGAAGTAAATCAATAAGGAATGGGTGGTCGTTTAGGATAAGGGAACAGTCTCGGACTATTCGGTTAACAAGTATAGACTTACCGTTAGCGAGTTCTATAGTATATGGTTTTGTTAGTTCACTAACCGACATATTTTCTAAAGGTAAGAAGTTAACAGATACGAAACTTCTATCGGCGCCCGTATCAAACAAAACTGAAGCATACTGACCCGAAACTAAGAATGTACCTGTCACCACATTCGGATCATGACGCGCTTCACCCGGTCCTAATACAAACGCGCGTCCCCTAGCTGCGTTGGAGGTTGATGCTTGTGCTTGGTTCTGCCTTCTCACTGTACCCCGGGTTCAAATTGGGGCAGTATCTCCGAAAGTGTTCCGTACTGCCACATTCGTAGCAGGCACGGAGGTTCGTGGTAGGTGGGATTTGTTGGTTGAGTTGTGGGCGGGTTGGTTGAGGTCGAGGTAGTTGAGTTGATTGCGGTGGACGGTTAACAGTGTTGGTGGGGGTTCTACAGTTGGGGGCATAGTGTCCCGTTCTTCCACACTTTTGACAAATGATCGGTTTGCAATCACCCACATGATGAAAGTTACATCTTCTGCACTTCGGTAACGTCCCTTTATAGGTCTCTTGTTTTACATTAGAACTGGTCATGGCATAACTTCGGGTATTCGGACGAGCCCGCTTGTTTTGAGGGTTTCCTTGCATTCTTGTCCCATAATCAGTTCGTTTTAAACTTGTTGTTTCACCTGGCATCCTTATCACTCCACTTCTCATCAGATCAAAGGTAACGACACCCGTTTGAGATACAGCACTTTCTAATGTCGGGTGGGCAACTGAATTCACTATACTTCTCACAGCAGGGGTCAGTCCCCAGATATAACGTTCAATTCGCTTCGCTTCCGGTGTAACTAACCATGGAACTAAGCGGGACAGTTCGTTAAAATGATTCGTGTATCCCACATGGTCCGCTCCTTTCATTTCCAGATTCCATAACTCGTGTTCCAACCTCTGAATCTCACTTTTAGGACAAAAATGCTCTAGCATGAGGGTTTTTAATTCAGTCCATGACATACGATTAATAGCATCTTGTCCCCTTATTTGGACTACCGTGTTCCACCACATCAGCGCTTGGTCTAGAAACATACTGGTAGCAAATTTGACCACGCGGTTCGGTGGACACTCACTGATATTAATTACTGATTCGGTCTCTTCAATCCATTTGACCAGCCCGCTAGGTCGTTCAATACCCTTAAAATCAATCGGTTTACATGATGTAAATTGTTTGTATGAGTACTCCTGACGCGGGGGTTCTCGGTTATTATTATTGTTATTATCGGTATTGGTCCGAGTATTATCATTATTAGTTGTGTTAACAACCGGTGCAGGGTTTGGGTTCGGGATATTATCAGGGTGCACAACAGGTTCTGGGTTCCCAGTGACATTCATAGTTGGGAGAGTGTTATTATTATTTATGACATTATCAGTATTCACCGGGGTAGTAACACCCGGGGCTACATTAGGGTCCGGCGGAGGTGTATTAACAGTGGCCGTGGTGGTGCTCGTAGGTTGATTAACAGTATTGTTAGCACGTATGCCTGCAGTGACTTGTGTTACAATTGTTGGTATCACTGCTTGTAGTTGACGAGCAATCATTGCGGCCACTTCCGCCTCAGACAAAGGGTTTGCTTTCTTCGGGGCCATTCTATAAAATAATCAATTATATAATAATCAATATCGTTTCACTATGATCAACACAACTTTACAATATTACAATTTCACAACACATAACTATGCCAGAGAAAACACGTTTGTATTAATTATAATCATTACTGTACATATGCATCCAAAATTAGCGCATAGGCTTAACCTGGTATAGGCCAGCGCTTGTATATGCGTATCAAAATTTGTCACTAAGTGACATGTAGACTTAACCCGATAAGGGCCAGTGCTTGAAATAGTACTAAACCACAAACAACTCCCAAGTCAGCCCAACACGCTGTAACAAAATGCTGCTTGGGATATCAAAAGACTATATACATAAGGCTAGACTACTATGTCCTATCCATTCTTTGTAACATGAAGCCACAACCAAACAACAGCAGCCACTAGGGCCGCATTAACCGCTAAGCATACCCCGAGTAGTATCATTGCCCGATCCTGACGCCCGTGGCTGTGAGCACTGGATCTTTGCACAATTCTGATTTCTTGCTGCAAGTACCGCATGTGATCTTGCATATCATGTCTATGCTGGTTTAAGTTATTTATCGAATGTGATTGTTCTAAAAGCTGATCAGTTGCTAAACCAAACCATGCTGAATCAGAATGACGAGGTGGCTCGGGTACCGGGGCGGGTAAACCCCAAGTAGGAATAGGTATCTCAGTGACCTGGACACGTGATGTTTCTCCCCTATGGTATGTAGATCGAGGTGGGGGAGAGGTGTGCTCAGGTGGACGCACTGAAATGCGAGCGGTCTGACGGTTTCTAATAGTGGGTGGGGGTACTGGTGTATGCTGTACAGGTGGAGTAGGGGATCTGGGTGCTCTAACAGGTGAATGATAAGCACTAGTAGCTCCCTGTCCTGCAACATTCCTAGGGGATTCCCTAGGGGGGTAGGTGTCACAACGGTAACCCGATAAGTCGGGTTGATCTGAGGGTACCTCGTGAGGAATTACCGCATCTGCACCTTCTTCCATTTCCTCTGATTCCTCCCCAGTTTCCTCTTCCGGATCCTCCTCCTCCTCCTTAGCCCTGTTGGTAGGGTATTAGGTAAACGATCAGTAGATCTTGACATATTCCTGCACAATGGTTAGTGATAAGAATAATATCCTTCTATATTAATCATAGTAAAATACATGCAGGTATTTATACACATAAGCACAAATAATCGTTTATATACACAGATATTTATCTATTATTATATTTTATACACATATGTTGCTGTTTTTACCTATTTGATTGTTTATCGACTTCTTCTCGAATTTCCTCGTACAAACAAGTCTGTTATTACGTTCCGGACCATAATAACCCACTTGTCCATTCGCGTTCATCACGAGAATCATTCGTGTATATTATTTAATATTATTTTATTCCCAGAGTTAATCGAGCCTACGGTTATCTTAGGGTATCCTAAGGGACATCCTAATTCTTTATAACCAATGGCTCTGATACCAACTTCTGTCACACCCCGACTAGGTAGTTGCGGAAGCGTAATACGGAAATGTAACAGATAACACTGGTATCAACAACATTGTTTATAAAGAAATTCATAAACTAATTTACATCATATTACATTGGTAGGTACTATGTTTACAAACTAGATGAGAATCACATAACCGGTTTACGAGCTTTTATTTAATATTATGTATCTGCGTCTATTCACAGCTATTCAACTCTTCTTCTAACACCAAGCACGTAAGCAAATCATTCCACTTTTGCTTTACCTGAAAAGCATGTTAAAACGGGTCAACTACGTCTAGTTGGTGAGTTTCAAGTTTCACGAGTGTCAATGAAATCAGTACACGAGTTCGTAATGTTTACAGTGTGTATGTATATATGTATGTGTATGATGTATTATACTAAGCCACAAGTGAAACCGAAACGAGCTAAAACACATGGCCTCCACTGCCCATGCACTCCCGTTGGCATTTAACAGCCACCTTGCCCCAAGTATGTACTATGTCTAACACCACATAGCAGTATGTAAAAATATAATGACAATGTGCAACTGGGTTTACATATGTTCCGGCACACCCCTCCGGCTCTGTCAGTTGGGTTTGTCAAACCGATAGTACTATCCACACGTCACCGGCACGAAGTTAATCACTTGTGTTTGTGGGGACTTGTCAAGTGTTAGTACTTAGATAATCCACATCATCACACGTTTTCAAGTATATAAGTATATGTAAACATGCTTTTCACCCCAAAAGTTCATAAAACAGTTTAGAAAGTGGGGGTCGTGAAACTCACCTTATCGTAGTTCGCACGGAAATTATGTATCAATAAGTCAGATGCCTCGTTTATAGCCTGATTCCTATAAACGGTATCGTATCGTTAATACTAGTACAGTGTTCAAGCTAAGTCGGGTTGTATAGATAATCTGGGTATAGCTGTTAGGCCCAGAACATGACCATAGTCTTAGATTGTGACGTTGTATACTATGAAATGTTTAAAATTGGATTTGGCTCAGTTTCACCGTTTCCCGAGCCTAGCCCAGTTGATTGTTTATACGCTTCGGGATTAGGTAAGATCACATAAACTTAAGTAAATATATTGATTGATAAAATGATTTGATTTATGAAAGAATTTTAAGGTTTCGGTGTTTGGTTTGATCGCAGGGTTCGTTTCCGTTTTCACACGGGTTTGATTATACAAAACACGCACAATCCACCCGAATTGTCCGGAATTTTCGTAAAAAGTTCGTTTTTATCAATATCATTCAAAAATATGATATTTGACCACTTTTGACATTTTGACATACCAGTCAGTCCGTTAAACACAAAACTGCCGGTTTCGTTAAAACAATTATAATTTAAATCTTTGATTAATCATAACTAAATATGTACTTGTATATAAATTATGTAAATTTTTGTAAAAATACATTAAGACATGGAGAATTTTATAAAAATATTTTCAGAAATTTTATGATTAATTATTTATTTATAAAAATTCATTTAATAGGTTATAATCGTGTAATAAATGGCCCGTTTATATCAAACGACCTCCGAAAAATCCGATAATTTTTACAAATGGCCTCAATGTTATTACATAGCCCCTGCAAAATTTCCAGAACCTAACTCTTTTGACAAAATGCCTTTTTGTGCTTTTTTCGGCTGTTGAAATTCGGTTAAACCATGATTGCACAAACCATACTTAGGCATTTCCAATGATTCCCAAACTTTACCAGTGATCTTACCATCACATATTAAACTCCAAAACCAAGTTTCATACTTTTTCAATATGCTTAGCTATTTTTCCCAAATAAACGCTCATAAACGGAAATAAATTCACCAAATATTCTCCGTTTATCGAAAAATTACCAAATTTGAACAGGGACTCATTTATATGATCCCTAATTTTCCTGAAATTTTTCACAAGCTAACAACAAGCACGTCACAACCTAATACTAAACAGCCCCTAAACGAGTGTTACGGGTTTACCTTGTCGGTTTTCGATGAATTTTGCTAGCTTAAACGACTCTCCGGGTCTCGGGTTGCAAACTCAGTATATCTACATATCATATAACATCAAACCAAGCATAAATCATCCATGTAACAGCCTTGATAATTAGGGTTTCGGTTTTGGGTTCAAACCGAACTTTCTAACCGTAAAAACGTTGTATTCATGTTCTAATCCGCGTTTTTGACCAAAAAAGTATATGTTCCTGGTTTGTAAACATGTTTAACATCAAAACATGGTTTTACTTGATTTTTAGGGTTTTTGGATGGTTAAACATGTTTAATACTAATCAAGGATTAATTTTTCATGGTTAAACTATGTTAATCATGGTTAAAACTCAAAGAAAATCACTAATTACCTTACGTTTTTGATGTAACTTTTGAAAGTTTTTGGAGTTCTACTTTGCAGCTGCTTGGACTTCAAATTTTATGAGTTAGAATGAATAATAAAGCTTAAGGAGTAAGTTATATAAAAAAAATGTGAGGTATGGTGGGCTGTCCGATCGGAACCAAGGAATGGCCCATAATGGGCTGTTTTGGCCATTAATTCTGATTATACAAGCCCAAACATGAAAAGCCCACTTCAAATTTAGTTCGGGTTCAGTTTTTCGTAAGAAAATTAATTCGGGTGTGAGAAATAGCGCAAAAACGAGTGTTTTTCAGCTTATTTTTGTAAAACAAGAAAAACGTACTGACTCGTTGTAAAATTCCAAAATATTTTCACGGATTGCTTAGAACATGTCATATAAGTGTTTTATAAATCTTTTTCGGCTTAACGGATGCTACAATGCTTGTTTTGATATTAACGATTGCGTTTAAGCTTATAGCGTATCGATAAACGAAACCTTTTTCGTTTAAAGAGTTTTAAACGTACTGGGGCCTAAATATCAATATGTTAGCCTCTATAACATATATATAACTCGTATATGACCCCTCAGTATGTATACGGGTCATAATTAGTATCGGTCGGTTACTCGTTTAAGCACTACGAATTAACCGATTTATCGTTTACTTGTTACGTAATGAATATAGTGTACCACGTTTTGTCGCGAATGTCACATAAGGTCTTTCAAGATTTATCCTGAAGACTCTGATGACTCATTCTACAAGACCAGTGTATTGAAGAGAAAAAGAAGAAACTGTTGGACTTAGAAGAATTGTGGAAGAAGGTTGCTAGTAAAGAAAAGGACTATACATTTTAGAATTTAGGGTTTCTAGAAGGAATGACAGCTGTAAAGGAGGTGTCAGGCCTATAAAAAGAATAATTTAGGGAACGCCTCCTAAGGACAAGACGGATAGACTCATCAATTCAGAGAGATTATTTGTGAGAGTGACAGCCGTCCTAAGAATCGTACGAATATAACTTTCCCATCAAGAAACCCTAAATCGATTATCGTTTGAATGATTTATATTATATGAATAGAAATCTTTTGAGTGAATCTTGTGTGTTAGTTACCTTTGATTTATTGTTCAGCAACCACATCGTTTGTTATTGATTCCGCCTTTATCAAACAGTTTTCTTTCTAAATATAGCAACCCGTCATTATCTCTCTTGTCAACAAATTATTGTGTGAGTTATGACTTGATTCATGTGAGATCTACCAATAATCGGGGACCTGACATGGAGGGATGACAGGTCCGAGCCCCGGTGCGGAAGCGTGAAAATAGTTGTTATTAAACAACGGTGTGGAGCTCGGATCTAGGGTTAGGATCGAATCTAACTCGTATTAACTCTTGAAAGATGTCTGGACGGATGAGGTGTATTGGGAGAGAGCCTGATTTGATTAACAATCAACAATAAAGTAGGATGAACAATTGTAATCAAAACACAAAAGATAGAAATGGTAGTATGAAATATTAGCCGAATGATTCACACAAAGATGAAACACTCATACATACATTCATACATACAATCGATTAAGAAATATCAGCCGCCACCAGGAAAGCTCATCCTGGAGGCGGAGACTCTCTCAAAGGGATAAAACCCTAAATCTCACACATACACAATAAAGTCACTCATACTAGACAAATGAATAAAAACATCTCTTTATACTAGTCTAGCATGAGTTGGTCTTGAAGCCATCCACCCTTGGTTGATACCAAAATAATATATTTTTCACCCACAAATTAATTCGATGCATCAGTCTAAAATATAAGTCCCAACAACGGAGGTCACAAAGGAGCCTAGAGATAAGCTGTGGGAACAAATAACGGTTATTTTTATTTTGAGAAGTAATTTTTGTAGAAGTAATTTACCTTTACTGTATTATATTATGCAGAATATTTTGAGATTGAGGCGTGTCACAGGCCTTCTATGATGAATCGGCTCTGACATCTTCTTCGGAATTTCTGAAGAAAAATGTATGCCAAATACATTATGTCGAACATCGATAAACCTCTGAAGCTGAAGGCGATACCCAAAGGATAAAGGACAATGATCATGCAAGAAGATCGGGATCGCTTCGTTGAGTACACACTATCAGAGAAGTTTCAAGTATAAATCCTCTACTATATAAGGATTATGTTTTTTAAACAAGATAAAATGATTATAATGTGTGGTTGAAGGAACGCTCGACTTCAACAAAGGGAGATCGAACAAACAATGTTTTTGATCATCACATGGGACGAGGGGGTTATACCTACCTTCAAGATAAAATGGTAATCACCTCACTCTCTAGTCCAATGATTTGTTGGTTATGTGTCTAATGCATGACCGTCAGCTGGTTTCTCTTGAATATTTTACAAGGTTAAAAACAAGGAACTTGCACCGGATGAGACGCCCGACCATGCATTAATGTGGATGAAAGCAAGGGAGGAAAAAAATGGTGCACGGAAGAATGCTGTTGCCGAAGGCATGGCAACCAAATTAGTATTTTTTTAGTATTAAACTTTTTAAATCATGTTAAAGTCAATTCATTGACACACACACCCCCTTATATTTACGTCAAACAAACTTGAATTTGTCTAACTTGTCTCAACCCTTGATGTGGATACAGCTACTGGTTAGGATGGTTAACAGCAGTACTACCAAACCAGCAGTTTTTTACTGGGTTTGATTATTTTATTTAGTTAAACTCGTACTATTATCATTTCACTAGCATGAAAGAAATGCACAGAACTGCTGTTTTTTAAGAACTGCTGGTTAACAGCTTCAACTACAGTTCATGAAATCTGACGTTTTATACTTGTAAGGAATCGATAGTTTGACATTTGTTTTCTTGCAGGTTCAGCATGAAGAGCAGATCGCCTTCGGAGCCCTGACACTTGAACGGTGCACAGATGCCGTCACCTTAGTGCTTGGAAAAGAGAAAGGTGAGTTTTTAAAAGGGATTGGGTACGGATTTACAACATGTAAATATTGAGGTGTGAGTTGGGTAAAAGGATCGTTTAAGGAACGGATTGCCCCACTTGAGTATGAGGTGGCGCAGAGAGATGAAGTAGAGTTGACGGATCTACTTGAATCCACGAATGCTATGCTAGCAAGCTGTGAGAAGGAACTATTAGCATTTGAGGCCAGGTTTAGACATCTTGTAGGAATGTTGACGAAAATGTCGGCAATTCAAGTAAGTGACATATGTTACATATAAACATTTTAATTAATGCATTCTACATACATAATTGGCACTGTTTGTTTTTGGGCCGAGTTTATGTGGTTTGTACTTTATATGTTTGTATTGGGCTTGGGTGCGGGTTTCCATGTAAACCGAGAACATCTTTATGTTCTCGGTGGGCTTTTATTTTGTTTGGGCCAGTGTGTTGGTTCCCCTATATATAGTTCATATTGTGTATAGGGTTAAGGTTGTTCATTCACATTATTATCATCGTGTATTTGTAAGTGCTTAAACACTCGACGTACTCTTAATATACGTGTGTTTTGAAGCAAACTTGTGTTAATTCCTTGTGCTTATTTGTGTTCTTGAATCACCGAGTGTTGGTATTTTGCACCAATACTCGTTCTATTGATATCATAATTGTAGTGATCCAGATTCGGGACTTACAATTGGTATCAGAGCCTTAGACCTTATTCAGGCTCGTTATTGTGATATCAACGATTCGAAAATAGATTTTACGGTGGTCACTGTGTTTTTCCGGCAAGTGTTTGATCGGAGAAGAAGAAAAGGAGATATTTTGGCCAAAGATTGACTTATCTTTGGAAACAGTTTGAATCCCACTAAAATTGGGATTAAATTGTTGCCAAAATAAACTGGTCAACCTCTTTCTTGGTGTTCTTGGCGAAGAAATTGAGATCTCGGTTGTTTTTTTATCACTGTCACTCTTTGTTTTCGGCCACTGGTTGTTTTCGGTCAAGTAGTTCTCGGCCTTCAACAGTTCTCGGCTAAGACTAGGTCAATCTCATGGTTCTCGGTCAAAGATTGGTCACTTTCAGTGTTCTTGGTCAACACTTGTGTTCTCGGTCAACGCTTGGCATTATGTGTCAACTCTTGGTCAAAGCCTGAGTTCTCGGTCAACCATCTTGATTTTGCTCTCAGCCCAGTTAGCTATTTTGGACCTGTTATACTTGGACTTGGACTTATTTTCAATTGGACTTAATTTTAATTGGACTTAAATACAATTTTCAATCAAACTAAAATGGGCCAGTTAACTAATGGTAGCAATTCCACCAACTCGTCACTTCATCAAGAACATGACTCCATCATGGGCACTGCTACTCGTATACCCCGTCTATTGTCCCATGAGGGGTTCAGGGAATGGAAATTTCGCTTTGAACACTACGCCAAGATGAAAGATTCCAAAATTTGGAAAAGCATTGTGAGGGGACCTCAAATGATCACTTATCAAAGGGATGGTTCTGACAAGGTGATGTGGGTATAATGATGCTCTCACAACTAAGCTTTAAATTTATTAAACAAGACTCCAAAAGAAACCACAAAAAACCGGCAAGTGTACCGATCACTAATAGTATAGCACTATGGAAGTCCGAGTATCGAACACAAGGACACTTGAAAACGTTAATGATACTTAACCCTAACCATGACTCACCTAAGAATATTTAAATGGTTTTTAATAATTAACTACTTAACCTAACTTACTTTAACTAAATTAATTAGCTAGATTTAACTTAACTAAACACTTGAAACTTAGAAACTTAACTGCAATCGGAGAAAACGTCTACCTAGGTAAGAATCATATTGAAGGTATAATAAGCTAATGGATTGAGGACTCTCACGACACCGGTTCCTAAGGATGACTCAACTAAGGTTCACTCAAGAAAGCTAGATCACCTCTCAGTCTCACTAACAAACTCTAACTTACACTTAGTTGATTTTAAGAACAAACCGAGAAAGGAAATGTTAAAGTGTTCTAATGCCGACTCTCCTCTCGGACTCACCGACACACTACCCAAATGGAGACGAATACTACGCAACCAAGGATAGACGAACAATTTAGTTTAACTTAAACTAGACCAACTACTCGCTCAAAAACCCAAACCCGACAAGAACCGAACCCGCTCTTGCGCGATCCTAATTCTAACAAGCAAAAGCTATGAGACGAGTTTACATCCTATCACCCCTCGGTCTCTAAGATGGTGTTCACCCGCTGAATCTAATCAATTAATATACCCACTTAAACCCTACGGTTGATCACCCCGCAAACAATCTCTAGACACAAAGTAAAGAGTTCAAACGAGCTAAAATCAATCAAAACCTATTCAATTAATCAAAGCAAGAGGTATATGAGTATAACTAATAAACTCACAGCCACTAGACACAACCTAATTCAATGTTAAACCAAACTTTTCATTAACAATTCAAGCCATGATGATCAACAATCCATAAAACTCATTAAAATCTAACAATATTCATCTAACCTAGGTAGAACTAATAAGTTTAGCCAATCATAATCAATGAACAGTAGATAAAATAGATATAAATGATAAACATGCTCATATAAATCTGATTACAAAAGGTTTGAATGCTTAAAAACCAAAAATGAACTCACAAACGTTAAAATAGTCAAAACCGAAAACCGAAGGATAAAAGATGTAACCGTAAGCTTGTCCTTCTTGGTTTCTCCTCTAGAGCAGGTGTGGGATGGCTGGAAACTTGAATAATTTCGTTCATAGGGTTTTAGGGTTTATATATATGATTAAACACCTCCTTCCTAATATAAAATAGGTTGAAACAAGCCCACTAGGCCCACTAGAAGACAAAATAGACGTGGTAGCTGATTCTTGAACATTCTTGGCAGACTTGGGACATGTGGGAATCTACCACATGCTTCTTGAATGGTATGACCTGGTCGCGTAGCTCGAACATGACATTTTCTGTCGTTTTTTGACTTTCAGCTCGTTTATCTTCGTTTTTGCGTACCGGCTTCATCCGAGCTCCGTTTTAGCTGATTCTTTTTTCATTTGACTCGTTTTCTTGCTCTCTTCAACATGGAACCTATCACATACACAAACATGTAATTTAATGCAAGAATAACAAAATAATCGTTAACGTTTAAGCACAAAATAACATAAAAACTATTAGGAAACATGTGTGTTTTACACCACATCAAAAATCCCCACACTTAAACCTTTTTCGTCCCTGAAAAAGAAATCTACACAAGATCATAACCAAGTGAATAACAACAAAATCCCAGATTATTAATCATTATCAAAACATAATAAATAGCTCGACATATTGACCGCGATTGCCGATATTGTTGTCCACTTAAACCCAGCCACCAACCAATCAAGCCCCCCTTTTGCATTAAACGTTTTAACTCCAAAAATTAAGGCTACAACTACCCCATCTTAGACAAAGAGAGCTAGAAAAACTAGAGTCGAAGCAAACTGGTTCGACAAATCACCATAAGCCAAGGACTCGTTGATAGTACTAATTAGATGCACTTGGTGAAATTTTGATGGATGAATGGTCATGTGGAGGTCGTACGAGCTATTCCTAAATATTATTGGACTTTGTCCTATAAATTCCTAATTTTTATTTATTGACTAAGAACCTTCGAGCCCCAATAGTGTATCCTCAGAGTCACTATCCCCTTGGTAACACGTAAACTCTAAGTCCCGTCTAGTATGTGCACTTTTGCCTCTTTTACTAACTTTAAAGAATGCTCATTTGGCATTTTACAATACATAACTTTCTTCACAAGCATTTTGCTTTTCTTTAACAACTTTTGAGAATACACAAACATAACTTTCAATACATACTTTTCTTTTACTTTTTTTTTCTCTTTTTTTATTCTTTTTTTCCAATCTTTTATATCACCCTAAAAAATATAACTATTTCTAAGCTCATAGATAGATGGACATGTGGTGTGTGCTGGTTTAAGTGCATCTAAGTATAACCATCTCAAAGTTTTCAGATTCTGGTAATTCTCCCTAAGCATCGAAATTCGGTTTCACCGTTTTCAAATTATTATATATATAAAAACTGCTAAAGAGGACTATCAAAGCTAGTTGGGCCTACCGACACATCCCAAATCAGATATGTGAACCATCCCTTCTTTTATTATTATATTATATATTTCAAAAGTTCCAAGAGTTCGTTAGCACATTGGTAGTAATATCATTTCCTGCTTAACGTAGAACAAAAACAATTTTCAAGGGACATTTTTCTTTAAAACTTTTTTTTTTAAATATTAACTGTCAAGATTTTCAATATTCTTTTATTTTTCTTAAAAATGAAAACATCAGTTCCCCATCCCCACACTTAAATTTCACATTGTCCTCAATGTGAGACAAGGAAAAGACAAAACTAAACATAAAGAAAAATAAAGTGGAACAAACTCCCCTGATATATGTGATCATGCAAGTGTGCGGTGAATCATGTTCCTCGCTTTCCTATTCGAACGCAAGCTTAAAACTCCAGTGCTCTCTATCAAGCTATCACTAACGAACGAAAGCGGCAATCCTTATGCAAATTGCATCCCCACACTTGTTTAAAACTCTAGCTCATCAACCGACATCAGCCAACCAAGGAATAACCTGCAAGTAAGAGAAGAGACACTCGGCAAAACTCGGAAATAAAAATAAAATGAAAATAAAATAACAAGAAAAGATATTACCGGGTTGCCTCCCGGGAAGCGCTATGTTTATTGAATAGTCTTCAGTCGGACTCGCTCCCGAAACCTCAATCAGGAGGCTTCTCCTTTATCCTCTTCCCATCGATGCTCCTCAATACTCTCTTCTTACAATTGGTCGGGAAGAAACCAATTGCACAGCTCTCATGGGCTCGACCATATGAATTAAACTCGGCCCACCAACTCTTGAATTCCCCAAAAAATGATTCAATGAAGTGAAATGGGGAAGTCAATCTCTTCATCACACTACAATTTCTTTGCCCATAAATCCTCCTTCTAGTTCATTTAGCCAAACTTTTAAACCTTAACACGTCCCGAATAGAGATTGAGTACGGTTCATGTTTTGGTTTTTCACATTCAAAGTGCAATGGTGGAAAGACTGATTCACCAACCACCTCATGGCTCTCCTCACAAGGCTCATTCTTGATCCCCGCACTTGGCTTGTTATACAATAGATCCTCAAGCAACTTCAAATCGCCAAGTGGGACAAACTCTCCTTCATCTATCATGGTGAAATCCATCAACTCTTCACCAAACTCATCCTTAAATTCTTCCTCCCAAGAGGGAACATACTCCTCTACTCTCTGTTCCTCCATTCCGGTATCTTCAATCTCACTTAGGGTTTCAAACAAAGGTGGATAAAACGGTGGAATATAATCCAAATACTTTCTAATGGCGAACAATACATTGTCCATTATTGATTCCAGTTCTGGGGTTAGCTCTAATATATTTCCCGATAAGTCTTTATACCCTAAGAAGTTCCCCATTTGATCATATGCAAATTGGTATGGAGGAGGCTTTGCCACAAGTGATTCCCATGGAGCTTTCCGTGCCTCGAATTCTATCCTCCTTCGCTCATAAGCATCATGTACCCAGTGATCTCCACCACACACTTTGCACCATGGCGTTCCAACGTGTCGTCCGGACATATTTCCTTTAAAGAACACTCAAAAGAAAAGGATCACGGGCACCAGATAAAAACAGAATAAATTACTTAAAATAAAATTAAACTAAAACTAAACTAATTAAAATAACTAATCTAATCTAATATACGAAAATACAGTAGGTAAATCCTAACTCGGGTCGTTCTCAATACGCCTCTAACCTTGTCCCCGGCAACGGCGCCAAAAACTTGATGTGGGTATAATGATGCTCTCACAACTAAGCTTTAAATTTATTAAACAAGACTCCAAAAGAAACCACACAAAACCGGCAAGTGTACCGATCACTAATAGTATAGCACTATGGAAGTCCGAGTATCAAACACAAGGACACTTGAAAACGTTAATGATACTTAACCCTAACCAAGACTCACCTAAGAATATTTAAATGATTTTTAATAATTAACTACTTAACCTAACTTACTTTAACTAAATTAATTAGCTAGATTTAACTTAACTAAACACTTGAAACTTAGAAACTTAACTGCAATCGGAGAAAACGTCTACCTAGGTAAGAATCATATTGAAGGTATAATAAGCTAATGGATTGAGGACTCTCACGACACCGGTTCCTAAGGATGACTCAACTAAGGTTCACTCAAGAAAGCTAGATCACCTCTCAGTCTCACTAAAAAACTCTAACTTACACTTAGTTGATTTTAAGAACAAACCGAGAAAGGAAATGTTAAAGTGTTCTAATGCCGACTCTCCTCTCGGACTCACCGACACACTACCCTAATGGAGACGAATACTACGCAACCAAGGATAGACGAACAATTTAGTTTAACTTATACTAGACCAACTAATCGCTCAAAAACCCAAACCCGACATGAACCGAACCCGCTCTCGCGCGATCCTAATTCTAACAAGCAAAAGCTATGAGACGAGTTTACTTCCTATCACCCCTCGGTCTCTAAGAAGGTGTTCACCCGCTGAATCTAATCAATTAATATACCCACTTAAACCCTACGGTTGATCATCCCGCAAACAATCTCTAGACACAAAGTAAAGAGTTCAAACGAGCTAAAGTCAATCAAAACCTATTCAATTAATCAAAGCAAGAGGTATATGAGTATAACTAATATATTCACAACCACTAAAGACAACCTAATTCAATGTTAAACCAAACTTTTCATTAACAATTCAAGCCATGATGATCAACAATCCATAAAACTCATTAAAATCTAACAATATTCATCTAACCTAGGTAGAACTAATAAGTTTAGCCAATAATAATCAATGAACAGTAGATAAAATAGATATAAATGATAAACATGCTCATATAAATCTGATTACAAAAGGTTTGAATGCTTAAAAACCAAAAACGAACTCACAAACGTTAAAATAGTCAAAACCGACAACCGAAGGATAAAAGATGTAACCGTAAGCTTGTCCTCCTTGGTTTCTCCTATAGAGCAGGTGTGGGATGGCTGGAAACTTGAATAATTTCGTTCATATGGTTTTAGGGTTTATATATATGTTTAAACACCTCCTTCCTGATATAAAATAGGTTAAAACAAGCCCATTATGCCAACTAGAAGACAAAATAGACGTGGTAGCTGATTCTTGAACATTCTTGGCAGACTTGGGATATGTGGGAATCTACCACATGCTTCTTGAATGGTATGACCTGGTCGCGTAGCTCGAACATGACATTTTCTGACGTTTTTCGACTTTCAGCTCGTTTATCTTCGTTTTTGCGTACCGGCTTCATCCGAGCTCCGTTTTAGCTGATTCTTTTTTCATTTGACTCGTTTTCTCGCTCTCTTCAACATGGGACCTATCACATACACAAATATGTAATTTACTGCAAGAATAACAAAATAATCGTTAACGTTTAAGCACAAAATAACATAAAACTATTAGGAAAACATGTGTGTTTTACACCACATCACAAGGTTCTTGTGAAACCAGTTGCTCAATATGACGATGATGAATTTTCTAAAGTTGAGAGAGCTCTTTCCACTCTAACCATGGCACTTTCACCTGAGATTACCCTTAAGTTTAGAGAACTTCAATCTGCTAAAGAGTTGTGGGCTGCACTGATAGAAGTTTATGAGGGAAATGAAGATATGAGAAGTCGCCAAGATCTGCTGCGACAAAATTTTAATATGTTTAATCATGTTTTGGGAGAGACATTGGAATCCCAACTACAATGATTCATATCTCTTGTGACTGAAATGGGAACTGCAGGAATTTATCTGCAAACTTCAGAAATAAACAACAAGTTGGTGAACTCCCTGCCGAAAAGTTGGGACATGAATGTTGCAGTTATAAAAAAGACTAAGGATCTCAAAAGAACGGGTATGACTGAAATTATAGCCACTATTAAAACCTGTGATATGGATGATAAACAGCGGGCAATAAATCATGCTAGTTCTTACAGTGTTGCTGGATACAACGTTGCTTTTAATAGTGCTCTGATGTCCCAAGATAATTTCTCATTGTTCAAGTCTACTCAACAACCACCTCAGGGAAACTTTCAGATGTTCTCATCCACTCTAGGTCAATCATCATCATCCAATTTGCCCAAACCAGCTCCAGTGTTCTTCACCAAGTCCGGACAGTCTTCAAATGACACTGGCAAAACCACTCATTCTTCTAGTCAGAACTTCAGCCGGATCCCCACCATACCAAAGGAGACTCAAGAAAATATAGTCTTAATGGTGAGATTCATGAATTGTTATCATGCCTTTTTGGCTGGAGACTTGGTTCAACCTGTGGTTACCGCTGAACGAGATCAAATTCATCCTGATGATGTTGAAGAGATGGATATCTCGTGGCAAATCGCCATGGCAGTTTTTCGTGCAAAGAAGTTCACTAAGAGGACAGGTAGAAATAACTGGAACATGCCTAATAATCAAAAGGTGGGTTTTAACAAAGAGACTCTCAGGTGCTACAATTGTCACGAATCGGGTCATTTAGCTCGTGAATGCACTAACCCACCTAAGGATGGAAATACGTAAAGGGCATTGCTTCCAGTTGGAAATGCACGAGGTGAGGCTGGAGGTAGTTCGGGTAATGGTGAAAGAGGTATGGTTGCTCAACAGTTCTCTTGGGAAGGTCAAATGGCTGTTCTTAACATTGGAAATCAGACAGCAAATTTTGCAACTGTTGAAGATACTCAAGAAGAAAACACTGCTGAGGAGAAGGTCACGGAACTTCAGTTTGCATATATGGCGTTCACTTCTCCAGATTCATCTGAGGTACGCTTTAAACCATGTTCTTTAAATTGTGGTGAGAAAATAGAAATGTATAAGCTTCATAATGACAATCTAATTAGAGATATGGAAAGAATAAAATTAGAAAATTTTAAACTTAAGAAAAATGAAAAGGGCTTTCTAGACAAAATAGAAGCACAGAACAAGGATACTAAAAAGCTTAAGTCTGATTTTAGTATAAAAAAGTTGTCAACATCTAGATGCCAAACAAGAAATTGCTGACTTAACTGCTCAACTGGAAGTTTCCAAATTAGAGATTTTAAATTTAACTAGTAAGTTTGAAAGGGCTGAACTTGATTTTAAAAAATTCGATGGTTCCAGAAATGTAGTTAACTCAATGATTGAGAACCAACTTTGGTGGAAAGAAAATGAAGGTGAGGGAATAGGATGCAGTCAAGTTCCCCCACCTTACAATAATAACTATGTCCCTACTCGTGTCACCAAATAACAGGAGGAAAACATAAATGACATGAAGTATGGTAAACAAGACAAAGGTAATGGGACCAGTTCTATGAATGCTGGTCCGTTCACTTCAAATATGAACGATTCTAATGTATCTACTTCATGTGTAGAAAAAGTAATTGTGAAGGAGTGGACTGATGAGGATGACGACCCTAGTTTTGATTTTGATAATAACTTTGTCTCTTATGTTTCTATAAAACTTCCAGTTTTGAATTCTGTTAAATAGACTGTTTGTGTGGGCTCTGTTTTAAAGAGCAAGGATTCTTGTGTGGTTGATTCGGATGAAACTTTGAACTTTAATAATGTGGTTTCTAATAAAACTAAAAATTCTAAAAATTCAAAAACATCAGAAAATTACGTTGCACCTAAATTTGTCAAGGAGGGATGCTCTAATGACAAACAAGGTTATAAGTTCAAGAATTAGAACAGGAGTTCTCGCAAATTTGAGCAGATAAATCCACACAACCAGTCTAGACAAGGAGTTGATCAGAATGAATTTTTCATAAAACGTCAAACTTGTTTTAACTGTGGCACTCCTGGTCATATTGCAAGAAATTGTCCACATCGTCCGTACATTCCTTCCTATGGATTTAACAAAGGAATATGCCATATATGCCCCATAACGCGTGCAAGAAAGGATTCGGGCATTATCAAGCTAGTTCCTTTGACGATGATTGGAATCGAAACAAATCTGACAGGTTTTGTCCTCATCAGACCAAACCTAACATGTCTAAAAGAAAGGTCAGAAAAGGTGTCTCAAGTTCAAACTCTAATATAAACACTAAGACTAGACCTTAACAGGAGAAAAACTCTGAGTCACCTCCTTCCACATCCAAAACTCCGGAGGTTATGACAACCATTCGTACGTATAACTCCAAGTCACACAGACACAGATGGTTGCCTAAATCTCTGGCGAAAGCTTCTACAAAATCTATTTTTGATGATCAAAAGGATATATCATGGCAATCCGTGACAACTGTAGACGTATCAGGGTCGCCCAGCATAAGTATGGACTGGGTACCAAAAACTAATTAATCCCGTATTTCGGGCAGGGACAGCTATGGAAGAATATCATCAGACCATGGTATGTTGATAGTTGCTGTTCCAGGCACATGACAGGAGACATTACCCAACTACACGACATCAACCCTTTAACGGTGGGTATGTGTCCTTTGCGGGAGGAGAAAAAGGGAAGATCACTCAAAAGGGTACTGTAAGTAATGGTGTTCTAAAATTTGAAAATGTAAATTTTGTTCCCTAATTGAAGCACAATTTGCTGAGTGTGTCACAAATTTGTGACAAAGATTTTTCAACTCACTTTACCAAAATGAAATGTCTGATTTTGAAACCTGGTATAATCATACCAGAAGACTGGATTCGTGTTCGATCACAACGAAAAGATAATGCGTATGTGATCAACATGAACAAAAATGTTCCTGACGAAATAACCTGCTTGTTTTCAAAAGTGTCAGAACATAATGCAATGCTTTGGCATCGTCGGCTTGGTCATGCTAATACTAAGAACCTGAGTCGTCTTGAAAAAAAATAATTTGGTACGTGGTCTACCAATCAAGGACTTTGTAACTGTTGAAAAGTGTGTGGCTTGTGCTTTGGGTAAACATCATAGAAAATCTCACAAGCTAAAGTTGATTAATACCATTTCGTCAGCTTTTCAATTTAGGGGTGTCAATCATGTCCGGTTGATGGGTTATCCGGTTCATAGGTTCCGGGTTGGCGGGTTGGCGTGTTGAGATTCTTCAACCCTAACCCAACCCATATATTTATTCATGTCGTGTTGTGTCGACCCATTTAAATTCGTATCGTGTTCTGGTTGTGTTTCGGTTCAACCCGTTTACGTTCATTTACGAATATGATTAATATCTAGTGGCTTATTAATAACCTATACAATCAATTACTCTTATTCTTATAATACATTTTAATAACTTTGTGATAGATCTAATTATTTTTGTGTATTTATCTCTCATTTTCATTTAACAAAATTAGGTTCACATATTTTGCTTAACATAAGAATAAACTAATGGAAATAATAATAGAATAGACGGTTATGACTAATAGAATATAAATACTGGAAAGTGAAGAGTGGATAAAAATATTTAATAAGTAATTAGTTTAATTTTTAAAAGTTAAGAATGTATGAAAAATTATACATCATATTATTTAACCTTAAGATTTAACACTTCTTCTCTAATATCAAAATATTAACTTTTATAAAAGTTTTAAACGGGTTAAGAGGTCAACCCACTTTTTGACGGGTCGGGTTCAGGTTGACCCATATTTTTTACGGGTCGGGTTCGGGTTGACCTATTTAAGAAAACGGGTCGTGTCAGCCGACCCAAAACCTATATTTTTTCGTGTTGGGTTCGTGTCGGGTTTCGGGTCGTGTCAGGAATTGACAGACCTATTTCAATTACTTCATATGAACCTTTTTGGGCCTGTCCATGTTTTGAGTCTGTCTCGTCGCTCTCACGTTTTACATGGGTATTTTTCTTGTCAAATACGAGTGAAACTGCAGATCTGATCAAGAAGTTTGTAGTGTTAATGGAGAATCAAATGAACCTAAAGCTGAAAGGAATCCGTTGTGACAATGGAATGCAATTCAAGAATGCAGTTTTGAATCATTTTTGTTCTAGAAAAGGGGGTGCTTCGTCAGTATAGCGCTCCACGGACGCCTCAACAAAACGGTGTAGTTGAAAGAAGAAACAGAACTCTTATCGAGGCAGCAAGAACGATGTTGTGCGACTCTAAACTGCCACTGTTTCACTGGGCAGAAGTTATTAATACGGCCTGTTATGTTCAGAATCGGGTGATAATCAACAAGTCCAAGATGAAGACCCCGTATGAGATTGTTTATGGTCATAAACCCACTATCGCACATTTTAGAGCCTTTGGGTGTCCGTGTACCTTAAAAAATCTAGAAACCACTCCAAAGTTTTGGGTCGCGGCAGATGAGTGTTACTTTGTTGGATATGCGGGAAATACAACCTATAGAGTCTACAATAAGTCAACCAAGCAGATTCTAGAGTCTTATGAAGTTCGTTGGTTAGAAGAAAATGAGACTGACGCCCGTGTTGGTCCCGATTGGTTATCTGATTACAATGAACTTTTCGAACCATTTAACGTGTTTCCAGTTAACAACACAGAACCTTCAATGGTCCCACAGTGGAAGCTGTAAAAGAAACTCCACAGACAGTATCCCATATTTCTCCACTAATAGATGATGATGCTACAGAGTCAACAAATGATACACCCTCTACTAGTACTCAGTCCAAGAAATCATCAAAACCAGAATGCTCGCCAAATATGTCTGAAAATGCTACCAATGGTGAAGGGGAGAGTTCTATTCATCATATCTTCGGGAGCACATTATTTCCCGATGACATTCCAAATGAATATGTCGTCAACACCTCGTACTCCCACAGTACGGCGACACCTGGCTGGAAGAACCCCCCTACTGATTCTAGTGAGAACGTGTCAAATCTTCAACATAACAATGAGGTTTCTGATCATTTAATTCCATCGAGAATCCAGAAGAATCATCCGATTGAAAATATCCTAGGTCCCATTGAAGCAGGTGTGTCCACCAGAAGTCAAACTGGACACATAAACAGTTGTATGTTTTCCTGTTTCATTTCCCAAATCGAGCCAAAGAATGTTGAAATGGCTCTTCAAGAACCTAGTTGGGTTGATGCTATGCATGAAGAATTGAATCAGTATGATAAGTTAAAGGTATGGAGATTGGTTAAACTGTCGGAAGGAAAGAAAGCTCTCGATACAAGATGGGTTTTCAGAAACAAGCAAGATGACACCGGGGTTATTGTTCGAAACAAGGCACGACTGGTAGTTCGTGGGTTTCATCAGTTTGAGGGGTTAGATTACACAGAAGTCTATGATCTAGTGGCTAGACTTGAGACAATTAGAATTTTTCTGGCCTATGCATCTTATATGGGGTTTACAGTGTATCAGATGGATGGCAAGACCACGTTTCTATATGGTGAGGTTAAACAGGAGATTTATGTTAATCAACCACCGGGGTTTGTTGATTCTAAGAAACCAAATCATGTTTACAAGCTAGACAAGGCATTGTACGGGCTACATCAGGCTCCTCGGGCGTGGTATGCTACACTGACCGCGCATCTTCTTAATCATGGCTACAAGCGTGGAACCATTGATCAAACATTGTTCCGAAAATCTGTCAGAAAAGATTTGATTCTGGTCCAGATCTATGTTGATGGCATCATCTTCGGATCCACCAGTGCTAAGTTGTGCAAAGAATTTGAGAGTGTCATGAAGAAAAAAATTGAAATGAGCTCGTTGGGTGAAATGACAACATTTCTAGTTCTACAGGTTCGCCAAAGCCCGACAGGAATTTTACTGCATCAAGAAAAGTATGTTGAAGATATGCTGGCAAAGTTTGAACTTCAAGATACCAAGAATGCTAACACTCCAATGGCAGAAAGACCGCTACTGTCATCTGATCCTGAAGGGAAACCCGTAGATCAAACGTACTATCGATCGATGACTGGGTCTCTGATGTATCTCACAGCTAGCCGTCCTGAAATCATGTTTTGCAGTCTGTCTATGTGCATGTTTCCGGCTAACCATAAACTCTCTCATTTAATTGCTTTTAAACGTATTTTTAGATATCTGAAGGGACAACCAAAGTTAGGTATTTGGTATCCCAAACAATCAGAATTTGATCTTTATGCTTTTGCTGATAGCAATTATGGTGGAGATGACATAGACATGAAGTCCACGTCAGCCGGTTGTCAGTTTCTTGGAGATCGCCTCCTCTCATGGCAGTGTAAGAAACAACAAACAGTGTCCACCTCAACCGCCAAAGCAGAGTATGTTTCCGCATCTGCTAGCTGTTCTCAGGTTATCTGGATGCAAAAGCAGTTGCTAGATTAGGGTTTGGAATTTCTTGACACTCCTATTTTCTGTGATAATGATGCGGCCATTGCTATTGTGAAAAACCATGTTCAACACTCTAAAACCAAGCACATCGATATTAAAATTCATTTTATTCGTGACTGTTTCGATCGAAAATTGATTCATCTTGAACAAGTCCACACCGACAACAATGTGGCGGACTTATTTACAAAACCGGTCTGAACAGCAAAATTTAATGTGCTTGTGGGTTTTCTTAAAATGCTTCGTTTCAAGGATTGATTCTTTTTGGCTATAAATTTGTACATATTTGTTTATTTTTTTGCACAAATTTAGGGGGAGAAAAATCAAAAAGTCAAAAGTAGTGTGTGTGCGTTGTCTTTACTATTAAAAAAATTAACAAAAAAAAAATTCTAAAATTGCTTTTCAAGATTCATTTTCGCTTAAAATTATGTCGGTTGCTCAAGTTTGAAGGACATATACTTGTATATGGTTGGTCCGGTTTTCTCCTTGTAGTTTCACTGGATAGCCATTTATCTAACAACTGAAAGCACCCCGGGCGATTATGATGTGTTTTGTGCTTCATGTTCTTTCACTTAAAATTATGTCGGTAACTCTGAGCTGGAAGGACATGTGTTTTCTTGCATGTTTGGTCCGATTGACCACTTGAGGTTATAATGGATAGCCATTTATCTGAAGGCTTAGACTGACTGGGGTGACTAAATTCTTAACACATGTGTTTTATTTAACTCCTTGGGAAGTGATATTACTATTCAGTTAACAACTTTTTAGAAGCTTCAAAATATTTTCAAATGAGAATTGATCCAACCTTTGGAAAGTGATAGATAAATCGTTTTTGTGTGCCTAACGGGTGAAGTTATTAAGCTTAAAAGACTCTAGAACAATTATTGATTTGTATGGTAGCTTTCCATGATGCGTAAAAGTTGAAGTGATATAAACTAAATTTGCTAATCTTACTGTGGAGAGTCATTTTGAAGAAATGTGCGTGTCTCCATATACATTTCTCCGAATGATAGGCAGAAAAGCAATTACCCAACCATACACAAGCCCGTTAGTGTCTTGATCACCAAAAATATTGTGTTGTCAAGCTATTATTATTAGTGTAAAAAAGGGTTTATTGAGTTTACTTCATTCTATTAAAGCTATTAAGGATATTTTAAAACAAGGCTCAAAGGGTCAAACTAGAACTACAGAGATGGGGGCACACAAGTAAGTCATATTATGTCTCGAATGAAAGGCATGTCAAATACTGGCACTAAGTCCAACGTTCAACCTTAAAGCCTAAATTTGCTTTTATATAAAATCCTTTGATCAAGCACTAGGGGGTTGGAGTAAAATTGGCGTGATCTGGGGAAAGCCAAATACGCTTTGAGAAGAGATAGGAGGCATCACAGGTCCATGAGTGATGTCCATCTAAGCTTTATGCCGAACTGAACCTTAATCATATCACTGATGCAATGAAAATCATGCTAAGTATGTTATACCTGCTATCAACCTGTCTCTTTATGTCATAATAACGCTGAACATGAATCCTTGTGACAGCCTCTTAAACGATATGATTCCATGTTCGGATCCTTTCATAAAAGGGCGGCATTTTTGCTAAAACTGAAATTTGATCACGACTTTATATATTCAAGGGAGTTTTGTGTACATTAACGTGGATTTATTTTTGGTTTTGTTCTTGACTACTTTTATCTTGTTCTGTCCGGTTCATTTCATTTATATCTTTCTCGGAACTACTCTCCTCGAAACGTCTGTGTAAACTGAGCTTGCTTCTGAAATTGGGTTTTGAAAATTTTTTTTGGGCCTTTTATCTGCTTGGACACTTTTACTTGGGCTATTTTTGGTTTGAGTCCGTTTAGTGTCCTCGGCCCGTTTCTGTTATAATATAAGTGTTATTAAAGTTTTTTTTTAACTATCACTTTTTTATTTTCACAAAATCAAAAACCCTTTCTCTCTCTCAAGCTTTTTAGCCGAAATCAAAACCCTCATCACTAATCATCATTAAGAGTGTTCTTATTTGATTAACAGGTATTGGAGATCTATGTACAGACAAAGGCTTATTTGATGGTTGCCATGAACTGATTTCATGAATAATTTGATGAATTAACAGTGGATTCATGAGTATTTAAGGGTTTTTGATTGAATTCTTATCAAGTGTTACCGGTTGATTATAAATAACTAATTGCAGTTTAATGGAGGTTTTGCCGAGATCTCGGTGGGTGGAAGATGATTACACGTTTCCCAAGGTGGAACCGAAGGTGAGGTCCCCAGCTGTCAAGGAGTTCTCGGTTGACTTTCGTTGACCGAGAATCCCCCGTCTTGACAGAAAATATATGTTCTCGGTCAAGACTTGACGAGAACCCTCGTTCTCGGTTAAAGGTTAACCGAGAACCTCAGTTCTTGATTGACTTTATTGACTTCCGTTGACCAAAAACTCATTCATTGACAGAGAACTCATCCTGTTGACCGAGATATATCCAGATGGGCTTAACTCTCACTCTTTGGGCCTAAATCTATGTTGTGTTGTGCCCTTGGGCCATCTTATGCACTTTAGGGTTCTTATATATGTTTCCGTTAGGCCTGTTTCAGTCCTATGGCCCAAGTTTCTTTTCATGGACCAATTTTTGAATACTGTCAAATTACTTTGTTGGCTATCTAACTTGATACGTTTGGTGCAAAAATGGCCGATCAGAATCCATAAAAGTTTGTCGATACACACAACATAGCTGGTCATCTATTTGATCCACCCATGGCCCACAAAGAATTCAAGTCGATAATCGTTGGACTAAATACTTGCAGGATCTCTCATGCTCTTCGAGAGAACCCTGTCATTTGCAAGAAGATGGTTACCGACTTTTGGAACAGTGCGTCAATTAATCCACGAGGGCAAGACGGAGTCGTGTCAATTGATTCCAAAGTACAGAAGAAGCCAGTCGTTATTACTGAGGCCATTGTCAGGGAAGTGCTTATGTTTGGGGATCAACCCGATTACCCAACAGAGTACTCTGCTGCTGAAGTTACTGAGGTTCTTACAAGAATGCGTGACGAAGGTACCTATCCTCCAGCAATCAAGAAGTTATTTCACCCGTATTGGAGATACCTATTACACACGTTCTTTACATGTATCTCGGGGAGGAAGGGAGGTTCAGACGAGATCAGCCACACTCAGATGTCTGCTATTGTTACTCTGATCATGGATTGGAATTACAGTTATTCCAAGTTCGTTTTCAAGGAAATGATGAGCAACTTAAAAGCAAAGAAGAAGGAGATATTCCTCATGTATCCAAGGTTCTTATAGATGATCTTTAATTCTCATTACACCGACCTGATCAGATCTGTTGAGACCTTGGACATGAAGTCTACGGGACCCAATACTTTTGGGTTGATGAAGCAGTCGAGAAAGGGAGCCAAAGTGGTATATCGGGGCTTAAATGCTCTGGTAAAATTCGGACGATTTTGCTGAGACTGATGTTGAGCCTGTTATAGCTCAGGTTGCTGACAAGCATGTGGCACCCGCTCAACCATGTGCTGCTACGTTTGAAATTTCGGATGACGAAGAAGATGAAGAAGAACACCATCAGACAGTCACTCTTATTGATGATGAAAAGTTGAAAGCCCTTGAAGCTGCTAATGCTTTACTTCAGCCAACTACGCTGAAACATCCTCAGACAGTTACTGTAAACATTGAGGAAGACGATAGTGAAGAACCAAATGTTGATCTCATCCATCGCAAACGAAAAATGGTTGGTCCGAGATCTATCGATTTGGATAGAGAAGGAGAAACAACCACCGTTACACCAACACCAACACTAGAAACAACCACCAGCCCACAGCAACACACTGTTCAACCAGAATCACATGTTCCAGAAACCAAACTGTACCAGATGCATCTGTTGCTGAGCCATCATTTCACGATTTGTTGTCCAGTGATTCTGTCAGTGAATTTGATTTTGAGACAGAGATTCCTTGCACTGAAACTACTGATATTTCCTCTGGTTCATCAGGCCCAGCCATTCAGGGCCAGTCAAGCCCAGGTACATCAAGAAAGGTTGCTCAAATCCTTGCCATGCAGGAGAGTTATTTTCAGAACATGGGTAAAGGGGTTGTTCTTGAGAATGCCCTTGTAGACATTCAAGCACTGCAACGTCGAGTTTTTGAGCTCGAACAAGAATCAGTAGTTAAAGATGTTCGTATTCAGGAACTTGAGGCAAGAAACTCAGACAAGGATTCCAAATTAAAGAGTTGCAGTCTGGTATGGGAGGTTTAACAGCGATGTATCTTGATCTTCAACAGAAGTTATTTCAAAAATTTGGAGATGAATTTAAAAGCAATGACGATGTGGTTCATCAAACTCCCATTGTTGATCAAGACAAAGACTCTCCTATTCGTCTAATAGACAACATCTATGAGTCAGAGTCATTGAAGCTGTACATGAATTCCCCCCCCCCCCCTTCTCCAAAGAAAAGTTAGACAGAATTCAAAAGAAATTACTTGAGAAAGGAAAGAAGAAACTGTTGGTGATGAAGAACTCGGATCAGAAAATTGAATCATCGGATCACCCAAACAGGTACGTCGTTACGCTTCAAAAGGGGTTCTCTGATAAATATAGTGTTGGAATACCGTATGCCCGAGACACATAATTAGGTTAATGTAGCTAGCCGTGTTTGATCCAAGTCGGGTCATACCCAATAACGAGTTAGACACACACCAATTATGTATTTGTTAAGATAAGATCTATAAGACAAATACAGAACACGACACATTCAGAAAATTGGGTTTCTGAATATTTACTTGAAAGTGTTAAATAAATTAATCGGTTAATTTATTTATTCAAATAATTATTATTGGAATGATTATTTAACTATGTATTCTTTTATAAAATGGTTTATAAAAGATGGGGTGTTTATATATTTTATAAAGTATAAAATAAATAAATAAAAAAAAAAAAAAAAAAAAAAAAAAAAAAAAAAACATTATTGGGGCCGGTTTTAGGGTGGGCCCCACACCCCATATCTTGGTCAAAATCATTAACATGCAAGGATGGAGGTTGAGTGTTTTACTTGACATAATACCTAACACCATGCTTCCTTGGTTTTATATATCATGAAAAGATCAAGATCATTTTTTTTTACAACACTTTCAAGTAACCAAACCAAGACACAACTTTCTTTTCTTTCTTTCTTTCTAGCTCACGGCCAAGAGAAAAGAAAGGGCTCGGGTCTCGGGTTTTTAGTGTTCAAGCTTCCTAGCATAGCTCGGTGTGTGTTGGAGGCTCGGGGTATATTCCGTTTGAGGGTTTTCCTTTGAAAGTCTAGCATTCACATCATCATCTTCTTCAACCATCTACTAAACTCTTAAAGGGTTAAGAATGTAAGTTTTGCAAGCTTTGATAGTTTAGTTTTCCGTATTACTTGATCCTTACTTCGGGTTTCTAATATATAGATTATTGGTAATCTAATAACATGGATAAACTAGGTTGTTCATGAACATATATTATATAGACTTGTAATATATACACATATAAACACATGGATACATATGTTTAGTTTGCAAATACCATGCTTCCGCCTTTAATGTGACTAGTTAAATGGTTAACTAAGTTTGTAAATTCCATAGAAACCCAACAAATGGCATCAAGAGCCGGGATACGGGAAACTAAGCTTCGGGTTCTCGGTTTTATATTTTCCCCTTGAAAGATTTTATACAAAAAATTAACATGCATGATATTTTTTTTTGTATTTAATCTTGTTATTGTTTTTGGCTTTGTTCAAAAAAAAAAAAAAAAAATAAAAAAAAATAAAACCGAGCAAATGGGCCAAAGCCCAATTCGGGTGAATTTGGGCCGAAGCCCACTTGAATATGGTTATTGGGCTAACCGGAAATAAAAGGGAAAAAGCTATATGGGCCGAAGCCCATTTTGGTTAAATGGGCCGAGCCCATAAGTTTAAATTGGGTCGAGCCCATAAGTTTTTTAATTGGGCCGAAGCCCATAATCTTGTTATTGGGTCAAGCCCAAATGGGTTGGGCTAGGCCCGATAAAGCCAAGGGGTTTTGGAACGGGTTCCTAAGACATAACGGGTTATGTTTGTTAATACTAGACCGAGCCGTAGACCAAGTGGATGTTTGTTTGTGGTTGATGTTGTGATTGTAGTTAATTATTCAAGTTTCGGTTTGTAATAATTAATTAGGGGCAATTTTGTAATTTTGTAATTATTTATTCATATGGGTATGTAATAAATAGGTTATTTGTAATATCTTTATTTTATAGAAAAATGTATTAGGACATTTGTTTTGTAAAATAAAGAAGATTGCAAAATTGGAAATTTGGGCCTAATTGGGCCGGGTATGGTAATAATGGGTCTCACAAGCCCATTAAGGGATTCAAGCCCAAAAGGACCTAAGCCCACCAATGAGCCCAAATGGAAGCTTATGGAAGCTAAGGCCCAAGTTCAAGCCCAGTGGATCACAACGGGGTTGAAGAAGATGCTCGAAGCATTTGGATGCGGGATCGAGTGGGAGCTACAACATCCATGTGTCATGTGTCCCTTAGGATTGGACCTAAGACACACACTTGTTTCGGCTAACAAGTGTGGTCTAATTTAGTGGCTCGTGTCTAGTATAATTGTGTATGCTTGTTAATTGATTGTTTGATTGTGTGGTTGTTAGATATTAGGATATCAACTTCGTCACATAGAATTAATTAACAAAGCATAAAACGGGTTCTAATAATTATCGGTAATTACGTGACACATAGTTTAATAAAATGGATTTATTAACTAGCCGTCTCACGCCCATAATAAATGGTTTTATTATAAATTAGAATTTTGAAAATGGTTTCAAAATATCATGTTACTAAATGCATGTTAGTACATGATTTAAAGTTTTACAACTAGAATTATTAAAACTAAAATTCCCTTTTTAAAATTAAGGATAATAAGTTAAACACCATCCTTTTGTATAACGCTTAACATATTAGTAAGCTCTTAGTGGGAAAAAGGTCACCTAACCGCGTATGAGTAAATTAATATGTTAAGGTAATATTGGCATATAAATGGGAAAAAGGTCACCTAACCGTTTGTATGTTAATATTACAAGTTGATACAAGTAGGACGACTTAAATTAGAACCATGTGAAGAGGGTCACCCAAACATGGGGTCTAATAGGTGTTGATGGGATAAACATGCCGACACGAAATATGATTTCGAACCGGTCCCATAAACTCTAGAAGTTGCAAAAGGGTTTGCAATTGTTATGAATAACTACCTTGATAAATCGACAATGGGAAAAAGGTCACCTAACCGGAGTCGGGTTTATCGTTGGATTCTAGATTTTAATTATTAATTATATTTGGTATATATATAAAAGGGTATTAATAATTAAAAAGGTAAAACACTAAAATGAACTTAATTAAAATTCTGCAGATGGCCGCACACGTCGACGACAACATAATCCCTAACGTCCAAAATGTCTCTCTCCGATCTATTCTCGCAAAAGACCGTCTTAACCACAATAACTTTTCGGATTGGTTCCGAAATTTAAGGATTGTTCTAAAACAAGAAAAATTATATCATGTTTTGGAAACACCTATCCCCGAAGAACCGGAAGAGGGAAGTGAGGTCGAATATATGAATTGGGTCAAACTTACGGAAGATTCCATTCAAGTGTCATGCCTCATGTTGGCGACTATGGTTCCCGAAATCCAAAAGGATTTCGAAAACCATAATGCGTACGACATGATTACTCAACTTAAGGAAATGTTCCTTAAGCAATCAAGAGTTGAAAGGTTCGAAACGGTTCGAGCCTTGCATGCATGTAGAATGGATGATAATCAACCAGTTTCAACTTATGTACTTAAGATGAAAAGTTACATTGATCGCCTCGCCAAGCTCAATTGTCCCATCTCAAAAGAGTTAGCAACGGATTTGATCCTTAACTCTTTGTCGAAAAGGTTCGACACATTCGTGTTAAATTATAACATGAACGGGTGGGACAAAACCATTGGAGAACTTCACTCAATGCTTAAAACAGCAGAGGCGAGCATGGGCAAAAGGGTTTTACCCATGTTTGCGATCAATGAAGGTAGATCCAAGAATCGATCTCAACCCAATCTTAAGGCTAAGGTAGCCAAAAGAAAGGGTCCTCCTATGCATCTTAAGGGTAAGGGCAAATCACCGGTTATGGCAAAGAAACAAAAGGTTATGGAAACCGAGGGGTCATAAGGATGATCCTTGTTTTGGTTGTGGGGAGACCGGACACTGGAAACGCAATTGCCCGGTCTACCTAAAAGAGCTAAAAGACAAGAGGAATGCGGCGCATACCTCGGGTAATGTCTTTATGATTAATGTTGAGCTAAATCTTATTTCTTCTAACACATGGGTATTGGATACCGGATGTGGAACTCATATTTGCAATTGGTTGCAGGGGTTCAAAAAGAATGAAGACTTAAAGAAGGGCGAAGTGAATCTTTTCATGGGCAACGGTGCAAGGGTGCACGTGGTCGCTAGAGGAGACTTCACTTTATCGCTTCCAAGTGGTTTGGAAGTTGTTTTGAGAAATGTTTTGTATGCTCCTAGTTTGACTAGGAACATTATTTCTGTGCACCTTCTTAGACAATGTAATTTTGACTTTAAATTTGTAAGATCAGAAATGCATGTATCATCTAATGGTATCTTTTATTTTAAAGCTATACCAAACAACGGTATTTATGAATTGGTTCATGATAATACCTTAAATAGCTCATTATATCAAACTTCTACTAAAAGACTCAAAAAGGATTTGAGTGATTCCTACATTTGGCATTGTCGCCTTGGACACATAAACAAGAATCGTATAAATACTCTCCAAAAGAAAGGTCTTTTGAAAACAAACGAGTTAGGTTCGTTTGATGAGTGTGAATCTTGTATTCAAGGCAAGATGACCAAAGAGCCTTTCAAAGGTACAAATGAAAGGGCTAAGGATTTGTTAGGTATCATACATACGGATGTATGCGGACCTTTCAAGCCAACTAGTAGGAATAGTGAAAGGTACTTCATTACCTTTACCGACGATTTTAGTCGATATGGGTATGTTTATCTAATGAAACACAAACATGAAGCCTTTGAAATGTTCAAAGAATTTCAAAATGAAGTACAAAATCAGCTCGACCGAACAATCAAGGTACTCCGCTCCGATAGAGGAGGCGAATACCTAAGTGATGCTTTTCAAAGTCATCTTAGAGATTGTGGAATTATTTCACAGCTCACTCCTCCTGGAACTCCTCAACATAACGGAGTATCCGAGAGGAGGAATCGAACACTGTTGGACATGGTTCGATCAATGATGGCACGAAGCTCACTACCCGCCATCATTTTGGGGATATGCGCTACTCACAGCGGCTCGTATTTTGAATATGGCCCCGACCAAAAAGGTGGATCGAATACCCTATGAAGTGTGGCATGGAAAGGTTCCATCCTTTTCATATTTAAGGGTATGGGGATGCATAGTTTATGTTAAACGTGACACCCCAAATAAGCTTGAGGCTCGATCCATCAGGTGTATCTTCATAGGATACCCAAAGGATGATATAGGATATATATTCTATGATCCTAGTGAACAAAGAGTGTTTGTTTCACGCAAAGGATACTTCTTAGAAACTAGGTTCCTTATGGAAGGACCTAGTGAAAAGAGAGTGGAACTTGAAGAGGTTCAAGAATCACTGGATGATACACAGTTGGTCGATACTAGCTTTCAACACGAGGATGTTGAAGATGATCAAATGGTTGATCATACACACGTTGCTCGCAGATCTAGTAGGGTTAGTCAACCTCCCAAGAGATATGGATTTCTTGTGGATGATTGCTACTTGGTCGATTCGGATGAACCGATCTCCTACAAAGATGCTATGTCCACACCTGATTGTGACAAGTGGCTTGAAGCCATGAGCGCCGAGATGCAATCCATGCACGATAATCAAGTTTGGGAATTGGTTGATCGTCCACTTAACTCCAAACTGGTTGGATGTAAGTGGGTCTTCAAGAAGAAAACCGATATGCATGGAAATTTAGATACTTACAAAGCTCGACTTGTCGCAAAAGGTTTCACGCAAACTCAAGGGATTGATTATGATGAAACCTTCTCGCCGGTCGCGATGCTTAAGTCGATCAGGATATTGTTTGCCATTGCAGCTCATTTTGATTATGAGATATGGCAAATGGATGTCAAGACCGCTTTTCTAAATGGATATCTTGAGGAAGATGTCCATATGGTTCAGCCTGAAGGTTTTGTCGATCCATCTAATCCTGATAAAGTTTGTAAGTTAAAGAAATCAATCTACGGGTTGAAACAAGCATCACGGATGTGGAATCATCGTTTTAATGAAGAAATCAAAGCGTTTGGTTTCGTCCAAAACGGTGATGAGGCGTGTGTATATAAATGGGCTAGTGGGAGTATAATCATGTTCCTTATTTTGTATGTCGATGATATACTTTTATTTGGAAATGATATACCAAGTATGGAAAACGTTAAAGCGTGGTTAAGTAGTCGTTTCTCAATTAAGGATCTTGGAGAAGCGACATATATCTTGGGAATAAAGGTCTATAGGGATAGACAAAGGAAATTGATCGGACTCAATCAAAGTGCGTACATTGATAAAATCCTGAAAAGGTTCAGGATGGAAAACTCTAAGAAAGGTTTGGTACCTATTCCTAGAGGAACCGTGTTGAGCTCATCCCAAAGTCCTAGCTCTAAGGAAGAGCAGGATAGGATGAAGCATGTTCCTTATGCTTCGGCAATAGGATCTATTATGTATGCAATGATGTGCACCAGACCGGACGTCTCGTATGCTTTAAGCATAACGAGTAGATACCAGCACAACCCAGGTGACAGTCATTGGATGGCTGTCAAGAATATATTAAAATATCTTAGAAGGACTAAGGATATGTTTTTAATATATGGGTCTGGTGAGGAGGAACTCGTCGTAAAGGGTTACGTGGATGCGAGTTTCCAAACTGACCGAGATGATTCTCGGTCACAGTCGGGATATGTCTTCATCTTAAATGGAGGCGCTGTCTCTTGGAAGAGTTCGAAGCAGGATGTTGTCGCGTTATCCACTACAGAATCTGAGTACATCGCCGCTTCAATGGCAGCCCAAGAGGCTGCATGGATGAAAAAGTTCATCATGGATCTAGGGATTATCTCTTCCATTCAGGAGCCCCTAGAGATATTCTGTGACAATGAGGGTGCTATTGCACAGATCAAGGAGCCTCGTGCTCATCAGAAAACGAGGCACATTGAGCGCAGATTCAACTACATAAGGGATGAAGTTGAAAAGAGAAAGATATGTATTCATAAAGTTCATACCGATCAAAATATTGCGGACCCACTCACGAAGCTCCTCGATAGGCCAAAGCATGAGGGTCATGTTTGTGCATTAGGACTTCGGTATTCTAGTGAGTGGATTTAATCTGTGTTTAGTGTTTGTATAAGAACGAATGTAATGGGTATCTCATGAAATTAATTATGTTTTAATTATTCAATGAGTTATGTTCTATATTTGCATGTTTAATCCATGAATGACTTATGTTGTTCTAAACGTCCGTAGTCGATCATGCTTGTGGGAACAAGTATGAAGGTAAGACTGTTATGAACCCGGATTGGTTGATATTCATGTGATGAATATAGGGCATAGGTTTGCCACCAAGGTTCATAGATATTTGTGGGATACAAATATTGGACATGATCCGCTCTCAAGGATCACTGCATGGAGTTAGTGCAACTGATCATAAGTAATCCTTGAGTAAAGGCGAGTATCATTGTGTCCTTTGACCTGAGATGCATATTGGATCTTGTTCCTCATCAAGTCTGATAACTTGACTCTCTTCTTTGTTTTTTCGGTAACACGATGACGTAAAAGAAAGAGCTCAGATATCATACGAGATGTCAACAAGGATGTATGCAGTCAAGATGGGATTTGTTCCTCTTATGTGTTGAGAGTTTAGATGTCTAAGGCCTGTTAAGTTAAATCAATGAGAGAATGATCAATCTGTGTCTCTTCGATTTGACAGGACATCTAGCAACAAAGGGATGTACTGATAAGACTTACCTATATCATATCAAGTGTGGACTTGAAGGGGATGATGTTATTGAATGGCACTTAGTCAAACACACTAGGGGTGGTGACCTGTTTGTTAGGCGGTATTCACCATTAGCATTAACTTCCTATGAGTCTCGTGCAAGTGGGAGATTGTTGGAATACCGTATGCCCGAGACACATAATTAGGTTAATGTAGCTAGCCGTGTTCGATCCAAGTCGGGTCATACCCAATAACGAGTTAGACACACACCAATTATGTATTTGTTAAGATAAGATCTATAAGACAAATACAGAACACGACACATTCAGAAAATTGGGTTTCTGAATATTTACTTGAAAGTGTTAAATAAATTAATCGGTTAATTTATTTATTCAAATAATTATTATTGGAATGATTATTTAACTATGTATTCTTTTATAAAATGGTTTATAAAAGATGGGGTGTTTATATATTTTATAAAGTATAAAATAAATAAAAAAAAAAAAAAAAAAAAACATTATTGGGGCCGGTTTTAGGGTGGGCCCCACACCCCATATCTTGGTCAAAATCATTAACATGCAAGGATGGAGGTTGAGTGTTTTACTTGACATAATACCTAACACCATGCTTCCTTGGTTTTATATATCATAAAAAGATCAAGATCATGATTTTTTACAACACTTTCAAGTAACCAAACCAAGACACAACTTTCTTTTCTTTCTTTCTTTCTAGCTCACGGCCAAGAGAAAAGAAAGGGCTCGGGTCTCGGGTTTTTTCGTGTTCAAGCTTCCTAGCATAGCTCGGTGTGTGTTGGAGGCTCGGGGTATATTCCGTTTGAGGGTTTTCCTTTGAAAGTCTAGCATTCACATCATCATCTTCTTCAACCATCTACTAAACTCTTAAAGGGTTAAGAATGTAAGTTTTACAAGCTTTGATAGTTTAGTTTTCCCGTATTACTTGATCCTTACTTCGGGTTTCTAATATATAGATTATTGGTAATCTAATAACATGGATAAACTAGGTTGTTCATGAATATATATTATATAGACTTGTAATATATACACATATAAACACATGGATACATATGTTTAGTTTGCAAATACCATGCTTCCGCCTTTAATGTGACTAGTTAAATGGTTAACTAAGTTTGTAAATTCCATAGAAACCCAACAATGGTTAGTTAATCTTTGTTTGTTGACCAAAATGCCCTTACGGGGATAATTGCTAGTAAAGTATGTTATTAGTACGTGACACGAAAGTAATTGCTCACTCATGTATCGTATCACAATTGTACTTGTTTAAGTCACACACAATTCACAAACGAAACACGAAATCTGTTACGTGCATAGGTATTATGTGCCGAGTCTAGAGACTCGTTAAACATTCTGATACTTAGAAAATCTCTTTGTTATTTTAGAACGCTAGAGAGTTTTCTACGACGCGCATCACTCGGTGATCTAGATCGGATATTCTTCGCAAACGGTGAGTTCACTTACCCCACTCTTAAACTGTTTTCAAACGTTTTTCACTTGGGGGAGATAACATACTCCGATAAACATATTTTCTGAGATAAACGCATATGAAAGATTTTGTTATAAATTATATATCACTTGTAAAGGCTAAGCGGCATACGTAACATTTGAAGTCCCACACATCGGACCGGTTAATATTTGGAATAGCGAGTCACTTTTGGGTAGTACTACTGGGTTTGACAAACCCCACCCGACGCTAAGCTCAACTGGAGGTTGAGTGGGTGTAAATTTTGGCTAACACTTACCATGGTCTGGAGGACCTGGTGACGGGCACTTGATAAACAGTCAGCTTCGGTCGCGAACCACTTAGCGATACTTGTTGTATAGATTAGCTACCTATCGATATATAATTTGACATAACACTATCTGGTAATGCAAAACACTTAAACGCTGTAACGTGGTTACACACTCAAACGCTGCAACGTGGTTACACACTCAAACGCTGTAACGTGGTTACACACTTAAACGCTGTAACGTGGTTACACACTTAAACGCTGTAACGTGGTTACACACTCAAACGCTGTAACGTGGTTACACACTCAAACGTCGTAACGGGGTTACGCAACACTGAAACGCCGTAACGAGGTTACGCAAAACGCTAAACGATTTATCTTATTTAACTTGTGAACTCACCAACCTTGTGTTGACACTTTTAGTATGTTATTCTCAGGTAGCCGAGGCGGGCGCGCGGTTTAGGAGCACGCATTAATTGAAAACATCTTTACTCTGCAAACTTAATTTTAACATTTACATTTGGTTTTAAGTCGTCCTGCGTGACGCAACTTTTGAATTAAGGTTTTACGCTTCCGCACTTACTTTCATTTAAACGTTTTTCTTTGGTTTGGTTATAACTAATGATTCCGATCCTGCCAGTTCACACCCTCTGACGGTAAAACTCCGTTAGTGGATTTTGAGGGTGTGACAACAACAGATTGAAATGAGCTTGAGACACACCAGCATTCTTAAAGGTTGAACTTGGATTTTGAGTAGTGGAGTTTGAATGACTTAAGAATGCTGAATTCACACCTGTTCCAGTTGCCATGCCTGCTTTTGATAGAGAACTTATGTGATTGTTCATCCTTAGCTTCTCATCCATCACGAATGACTTGATAACTGAGGCTAAATCCGACAAACTCATGAGATGAAGGTTGGAAGTTCTCCTGATGGCGATAACACTGCTGCTCCATGAGTAAGGGAGAGAATTTAGAAGCTTGTCGTTGATCTCAATTTTCTCGAATTCAATTTTCGCACTGTTGATTTTTGTGATCAACGTTTCAAATCTAAGACTATCAATTGATTCTCCTTGAATGTAGTTAAACATGTTAAACTATCCCTTCAACATCCCTTTACGGCTGTTTCTCATTTCCAAGTTCCCTTCAAATTTGTTCACTAATGCATCCCATAGACTCTTAGCAGTGGTGTAGTCTCTTAGTGTCAAAGCAATTTCTCGTGAAAGGGATACAATTAGGATACCAAAGGCCTTTGATCTTCAGCAAGCATTCTTCGATCATCATCATTGTAGTTAGTCACGGTTTTGGGAACCTCACCATCAGTACCAGTTGTCATAGGACGGTGTGGACCCTTTTCAATAGGTCTAATAAGATTGTAATCAATGATCTTGAGATAGTTGTAAAACCTCCACTTCAACTCATCAAAATCACAGTCCCATTTCATCAACTTTGGAGGTTTAGAAGTGGTTCGGGCCTCGTTCTCAAACATCACATATTGAATAGCTTCAGCACTAGCAACAATTGAAATTGGGTTTGCCATTTCTTAAAATCTGCCCAAAAAACTAAGTCTGATTTGATCTAATGAAAAGTTATCCTTTTGAAAAGTGATCTAATTTTGAAAAATGATCCTTTTGAAATCTGAGTGATTTTGAAAACTGAGCGATTTTGGAAACTGAGCGATTTCTGAGCGATTTTGAAAACTGAGCGATTTTAAAAACTGATCGATTTAGAAAACTGATCGTTTTAAAAAACTGATCGATTTTGGAAACTGATCGTTTTAGAAAACTGATCGATTTTGGAAACCGGTCGATTTAAAAAACTGATCGATTTTGGAAACTGATCGTTTTAGAAAACTGATCGATTTTGGAAACTGATCAATTTAGAAAACTGATCGATTTTGGAAATAGTAGGCGAAAATTTTAAACAAATTTAGTAAGTCACCAGCCCACTTTCCTTGTCACCTTTCTCAACCATATCCAAATACATGCAACTATAAAAACACAATTTCTTGAGAATCACACACCACAAACACAACCTTTAACCCACTTTCAACATCTTCATGAACAAGAACAACTTAAATTTCTTAAGAACTTGAAGAACACAAAAATCCGAAAATCACTTATTTTCTCGAAAAATCCTTCTTTCACACACAAGACCAAAATCTAAGGTTGTGACCCAAGATCTACAACTAGTAGAGCCCGAAAGCTCTGATACCAATTGTAGGTCCCGAAACCGGATCAAACAACACAACAAACTAAGTACTAGTCGTTCTTGGATCAACCTCACAACTAGTTGGCGGAAACAACTAGTTGGACCGAGATCTCGGATCTTGTATGTGGTAGGGAGAGGCCGAAAACTAGAAGGTGGGTGAGGGGTTGGAGAGAGTTTGGGAGTTAGAGAGAATATGGAAATACTTAGATGAAATATACAAGGGTTGCTTGGTGTATTCCATACACACATATTATATAGTGTGAGTATGTCATACACCCATCTCATTAATAAATGCCCAATGGGCTTCAAGTACAAGGGGCCTCGGGCCCAGTTCATATAAACATAAATGAACGGAAACGTAAACTAAAATGATACAAATACTAACTACTAAAGACTTAATTAAACAAAACCGGGCCTTACATTTTATTACTTGTTACACATTACATTGATCTTCATAAATTTATAATATTTGTTATTATTCATTTGTTAAAAAAAATAATATAAGTATATATTTAAGAAAAATCCTAAATTAATTTTAAAATGTACGTATAGTATGTCACAAAATTTAAAAAAAAACAAAAATCCAAACTTACCAGCAACACTATTGATGAACAGTATCGTCACCGGAATGCATCAACAGGAAATCAAAGAAATTTAGTCGTTTTCATGAACTCCAATAAGCTCTTGATTTTAAACAATGAAGATGTAGACACGTACATCAAAAAGATTGTTTTAGATAATAATCACAATAGATTATAAACCACAATCAAAAAAATTTATAAATTACACACAATCAGAAAATAAATTCAAACATAATAATCACAATAAATTATAAATTACACACAATCAGAAAATATAAATTATAGCATAATAATAATAATAAATGATGATGATGAAGAAAATTTACCAATTACCAAAACAAAGCAATTTATGAACTTTGTTGCGTGTATTGTATTTATATAATAGCTTTTATCCCTGTATTACGGGGTTGTTTTATATTATTTGTTATTATATTTATATATAGTTTGTGGATTTTAATTTTATTTATCATAAGGAAGTTAATAATATACTTAGGATTTGATGATTAAAGTGTTTCACAAATAAATGAGATGTTATAACTCGGTTAAAAGCTATATAGGTTTAGTGAGACCTATGGCCCGCTTTTTTATACTATAAAATTGTTTCTTAATTATATCTTTTATAAAAAAATCAGATTTTAATTTTTCTTATATCCCTATTTTATAGGATTTTCATATCAATTATTTGGTGAGATTAATTTTTAACTTAATGAGATATTATAACCTATTTAAGGACCTATCTGGGTTTGATGAGACCCATACCCATAAATTTGGGTCAAATGCATGAGAAGACTTCATTTTCAAATAATGCAATCTGGTGGCTTGAGAGAATGTAGGGAGCAACCAGAGAGACTTAAATGTTTCGCTTATATATATATATATATATATATATATATATATATATATATTTAAGATTTAAGATGCTATTGATTGGAATGTAAATTTAGACATATTTTTATTCATTACCCTTGTATCAATAGGCCACAGACCCATTTAATTTAACTAAATAGATGATATTTAGGTTGGCATAGTGGTTTAATCTTCTTATTTTCAAGTGGGAGTTCGCATGTATTAAAAAGACGTTAAAGCTCGAGTCTTTGCATTTTATTTATAGAAAGATAATAAAAGAACGTATCATAGAAACGGTAATACCATTTTATTTAAATTTTTCATAGATTGTATTTATTTCTTTTATTAACATTTAACACTGACCAAACTACATCTGGATAATGGGTAAGCGAGCAACAAGTTGCGCCGCTATCCCCTTTTGGATCGCAAAGCCTATTATACTAAATAGCAATCCTTGGTTCATCGGGCTCTGCGAGTCAATGTGGACCACCTTCTGCATTATTATTACAAGATCCGAAAGACTTTTTAAATATAAAGCTTCATGTTTCTGGATTATTATTACAAGATCCGAAAGACTAGTTCTGTTTTTTTTTTCTTTTTTGTTGGTATGGAAGAATTATCAATAGCTTTTTAAAAACAAGCTTGAATAAAATATATATACTATAAATAGTATGATCTAAAGGATCAAATCATATTGGATGAAATTTGATAACAAAAACAAGTTAATTTATTTAATATAGCTACTGATTAATCACTATCCATGATATGCTTGGAACCATTGGAAATTGAGATCATAGCGTCAGTTTCTATCATCGCCCTTTTGGGTGCATGTATTGTGGAAATATGTTGCTGTTTTGGGAAAGGCAAGCCTCCCGAAGAGACTACGTCAGGTCGGAGCCAGACACATACATGATGTGATGGTGGTGCTCACGTTGTGATGGTGGTCCGGGTGGAGGCTGTGGCAGAGGCTAATTATTAATGGTTTTAGAATTTATATATATGTATTTTCGGTTTTTATGTTTTTTTAACCCTTTTCATATTCAGAGTTCGATGAGTATTGGTCTAGTGGTGAGAGGTCCGTCCTTTCTATGTGGAGATGCATGTTCGATTCTCACTTGAGTCGGTTCAAAGGACATCTGGTTAAATGGACGAATCGGGGCTTTAATCCCGGATTTGAATCCGGCATGGGGCGAGGGTTTACGGATTTCATTTTGTTCTCGTGCATCAGGGGGGTACGGTCTCACGACGATTGAAGAGTCGACCTTGGACATAGTCCCAAAAGAATAGGTTTACACGTGAGATCTTCTGCCGTAAAAAAACACCACTAGACTCTTTTTGTGTTCCAAATAGTGGTTAATTGTTGGGTTGGTTAATTTGTATTTACAAACCACATGACTTCTTTTGTGGTCTCTACTCCCTTCCTCTCTCGATCACTAGTATTTTTGTACGTATTATACTATACTATTTTAATTTTTTGTATTATTATCTTTCTGACGGGTTTCATGTTGTAGAGGAAAATCAGTGCTTTTTATAAGAAAGTTTAAAATATGATATGAATCTAATATAACGTTTCTAAATATTTGTTGTTATGGATGCTTTTAATTAAAGTGCCAATATTTTACATGCATTGGTAGACTAGGTTAACTTGATCAGAGCATGCTTGCTTAGGTGTGTGGACCTGTACAAATTTTAGTTTTAACCACTCGACTATGGTTTTAGGGTCGGCTACTCAACTATGACCTGTTGTTGTTCAACTTGTAAATTGTTCATATGTGAAAAAACAGTTGTTTGTTGTAAAACAACAACCTATTAGCTACATAGAATATGTATGTAATCATAGTATAGAGAGAAAGTGAGAAGTAGAGAAAGTGGAAAAGTTCTTATTCATTGAGATGTGTGAATAATACAATAACAAGAGCCGCTATTTATAAGGCTATAACATTATTACAAACATAATGAAAAGTAGAGGTTATGAATGTGGAGAGTCACTACTTATGGTGTATTCATAACACTCCCCCTTTACTATCCACATAATGAAATACGCTTAGTGATGTTGCCTCATTAAAAACCTTGCTTGGAAAACCCAGTGGGATAAAACCATAGCTAAGGGAAAAAGAGTGAAACGCGTGTAAACTCCCCCTCATTTATACATCCTTTAAGTGACGGGTTCCGATCTTCTTCGAAAGTTTATCTAAGACTTTGGAGTTGATAATTCACCACTTGATCTTGTAGTGTACACTTCCTTATTCGGTGGAATGATGTACTATCTTCATGTAAGACTTTCTCATCTTGTAAATAAGTGACTTGTAATGCGTCTTCTTGTAAATAAGTACCACAACATCCATAACTTTGTTATATTGCATTCCCTGCATTAATAAGACTAACAAAACCCTTTTTTTTACGGGTTAGCAAAATATAAATTCATATACTACATACCTTGTATGTATCAAAATATTTTTATTTAACTGATTTTAATGTCTCTTTACTTGAAACAAATTATATCAAAAATAAAATAAATAATATATCTGGTTGTGTATAACTAGCAAGAAATATTGCATCAATTACAATAAAGTATGGTACTTTTGATCAAAATTTATATTTAGAATAAGGGTAATTTGTTAAAATGAACTTCATCTCATTAAAATGTTTCAACATCTTCTAAATGAAGTTTGATTGATTTAAAATATCATTAAACAAATGCTCGACCCGTATACAATCTCTTTATGAGATACAATGCAATAATCAACATGATATTGTTAATTTAAATTTAAAATATTAAACACATGGATCAAATACATCATATGCATATCTCTTTTCACGAGATAATCACCGAGTTTGATTATACCATGTCTAACTCGACTTTTGTAGTCCACATATAGAACTTGTTAATTTCATATAATAATTTTTCATGAATGCCTCATGCATATATAATCTATCATAGACATACTTCCCTATTGAATAATCATGTATACAATATATTACTCAAGAGTTTTTATAATCCGTCATGGACTTCCTTCCATGTTGCCTAATCATGTATACAAATTTACTCTTCTAGAGTTTGGCATCTATTTACCACATCACTTTCTATATTATATTCAAATATGTCATCCATAGTTATAATTATCATTCTATACTGTACCATTCTTGTATATCGTTTATTGAATATCACCATATGCTTATTGGTGCATAGGGATTACATCCTTAAGATATTTACTTTATGCACTAACCCTGAATTTATATTGTAATCATATTGTTCTCGAGAACTTATTTTACATGATTTGATAATTCAAATCCTTCGTAGATTTTCTTGTAAATCTCAGTATCAATTGAATAACATATTTATTGGACGCATATCAATTCTTTTTTTGTATTACCAGACTGTTTAGTTCTCGGAAAGTCATTGCTTCCACCATTGGAGAATGTGTCTCCTCATAATTAATCATGGGTCTTTGCAAAAATTCTTGTACCATCAATTTTGCAATTTATCACTTGATGAATTTTCATAACTAATATACAATACCCGTTTGTATCTAACACATTTTATAACTTTAGCTGTACGGACTGCTGGTCCAACATACTTTCCGTTATTTATAGAATTCAACTCTGCCATGTTTGCGTCTTTCCACTTTGGCCAATCATTTTTATATCTTATTTATCGACAGAGCTTAGTTCTTGATCCTCAACATTTTCATTATTTCAAGCGCTATACAAAATTATCAACGACGTCGGTTTTCTGTCGATTTCACGTATTTTCAAACATGATATAGTCTATTGAGATCTCTTTATTCAGGTACCTTAGGTTCTTCTGGAACCATCATGTCTAATGTCTATTCGGGAGACCCTTTTACTGTACCTCGACTTGACCATTTTATTACTTGCTCCATTTTCGAGGATATTTTTTTAGGAACCAAATAGTCTACTACGCTTCAGGCGTGCTGTTGACTCATCACCGATGTATGGTTGTCCTTCTAGGACTCTAATCTTAATTGGAGCACTAGCAGTTGGCATATATGACTTGGCTAGTAACTTTATTTAGGTTAGTGAATGCGTCAAATAATTCACTCATATACCTTTTTGAATGAATTATCATTGGAACTTTCGGTTCACACTTTTTAGTTTGAGGATCAATATAACATAATGATAATTCATTCCAATCCTTTTATTTTTCGTTCTCCAACTGCCTTTTATCTCCCCCTCGTGTTGGGAATATTGATTTGTTTGAAATAAAACATCAATCATTTGAGTTATTAAGCGAATCTCGCCTTTAATGGCTATAAGAAATTACTGATCAATATTTATTCATGTATATGTAACATATAATCTCAACCTTCTTTGAGGTCCCATATTTGTACATTTTTATGGAGTATTTGCAATATATATCGTGCTTTCAAACAACTATATATGGGATGTATTTGGTTCCATACCAAAACTAAATGTAATGTGGAGGAGTATTATAACTTATTGGCTTGATGTGAATTAATATTGTATCATGTAAAAACACATGTTCCAACATACAAATATGAACTTCAGCTCTCATGATTATTGGATTTTCAATCAATAGTAGACGTTTGTTCATCGTCTTCAGCGAAAGCAATTTTTGTATAAATATTCGTCACATGTAAATTAACACTTATTCCAATAATCAGTACTAAAATGGGAATTAAGACCACCGCATTTATCAAAATAGATTATAAGAATGTGCTTGCTATCAGCTAAGTCACAAGTCACGCAAAAACTTCTGGCTGCGAATTTGATAACCATTTAGACGATGCATCGATTTAAAACACTAAATGGTATCATGTCGGGATATACATATCCTTTTATCATTTTCATGGTGTATCAGAGATTTACACCCAACTTGGTTAATAATTAACTTCCCATTGAGAGCAAACTTCGTATGTTTAATTACCATGAACTTTCTGGTCCTTCAATATTTTCACATCGCCAATGACTCGGAATGGTCTAACCGGTCAAGCCAATATATTAAACAATCATGATCCATAAATTTCTTGCTTATGATCATATATGATTTAGTTTCACTCGTGTTTGTTTGATACACGACAGAAAATACGAGAGAATAATGTATTATCATTTCAAATGTTGATGTTATAACACATTTCCTGTTTACTCTCGTATAATCACTCTCTTGATGCGCCATTTTTTTGTCCATATTAATATTAACATGGTTGATCTCATTATTAACCCGAGGGTCACTATAATTTCCTCATTTATCATGATCATAACCTTTATAACAATCATTGTATAATCATCACACTATTAACATAGTTAATCTCATTATTCACATGAGCATCATAATAATTTCTTCTCAACTACCATGATCATATATTTTACAATGATTATTATATCAAATCATATTCATTTCAAGGAATGAATAACTTTCATGGTGACATTATTACAATTTTCTTAGTTATGTACGTAATCACGATCTTTATACAGATCATTATATCACCACATCACATTCACTTCAAGGAATGGATTCACACCACACAACTTTCATGTAATTTTCAAACCCCGTAATATATTGCCTCTATAGGAGTATAAGTAAGGTGTGACAAATGGAAATTGTTTTATACAATCTTTGCTCATAGATGATTTTCTCATCACATAATGTCAATTAAGAAGTAATTGTGATGGAGTAATGCTTATTTATCTTTTCGAAATGATTCAACTTTATGTAAGTTTATAATAAGCTTTAGGGAGTGTGACACATGGGGTGCCATTTCTTTACATTAAATTATTTCACTAAACTATGGGATCTTTCACTATAAGAAAAACATGTATATAATCATCCACGAGATTGATTATAAGACACCAGTTCTTTATTTCTTTATTCTATACGTTACAATAAATAATCTATAAAAGACATATAACGTAAAATTAAAATCATGTGATTCTCAACATTACCACAAATCATCGTATAAACAAGTTATATTGTTGCAACATGTTGAGAATACCAACTAACAACACATTTTACTATCATAAAACATTTTGAAGATAATCATAAAACATGTTCAATATAAACAAGTCACATTCGTTACTATAATATCATTAATAAAATTGCACTTGTGATATCAATAATAACCACTACACATCAAATCCATCAAAAGTTATTATAGTTTATCAATATCCGTAGAATGTGTTCATGATTAGAATTGTATAACAATAAATTTAATTTGTTTAAATGACACAAATTTTATAACAATGCATTTAATTGAGAAGAGTAATATTATAAAGTTTAAGGCACAAAAATACATATAATCATCACATACAAATTCATATCATGGTATATATAACCAATCACAAATATATATTCTTACAAATATTATTCATTTGAATTTAAAATATAAACAACTATCTCTATCAAGTTTCTTTGTTTTTTTTAATAATATATAATCATGTAAAAGATGCCCTAAAAATGTCTTTTGTCACACAAGCATTTCATATATTCATATTTCTTACAACTTATTCGAAAGTTAAATATTTAATTATGGAGTATTAAGCTAAACGAAAAGGGGTGTAAAATCATAGAAAGTTAATGTATACTTGTTTACGATTTATTATGAATAATAACATTATTAATGGATAATATGCATTTACATCATCCACTTCACCATTAACATTAGGTCATGGTAAAACGAAAAGTTCTTAAAAACACTAAAAAAAAACTGAAACGTTCTCTAGCATTCAAACTTTTTTATATTTTTAACAATATCATGTATTGATGGTAACCACTCAAACATAAATTATGAGTAAATAAAAAAAATATTCATTATTTTTTACATTAAGTTTTCTTATAAAATTTCATGAGAACCGTAACATTTTTGTATGAGAAGGTTTAATATTTTATAAAAGAAAATATCATACTGTCAATTAGATAAAATGAAGTTCTACAACCATTGCATTTTTTTTTAATTTTTTTCGTCAAAATACATTACTCGACATAATTAAAATTTACTTTATAAATTTCAAATTTAAATTTGATCCAAAAGATTTATTGTAAGAAAAATTCCTTTTATAAATTTTTAATGGTTATGTGTTCTACTGTTTTTTTTATGATAACAAACAAAATTAACTAGTCATCGAGGATATGAATACTAGTAGGTAATACAAGAACAATAAATATTAAACCCATGAAGAAAACTTACTTACTAGTAGATAATGTATGATTCACATGTGTAGATAAAGAGGAAACGAAATTCTAGTTATTGTCTTTTGATATTCAGATTTCATAAGACTACTTAAAATAGCAACAACATAAGACGTTACCGATGTGGTGATTGAGTTGCGCGGACATGAGACTTAGAGTTGTGCCAATAACGTGTTGTAAAACAACAACCTATTAGCTACATAGAATAAGTATGTAATCCTAGTATAGAGAGAAAGTGAAAAGTAGAGAAAGGGGAAAAGTTCTTATTCATTGAGATGTGTGTATAATATAATAACAAGAGCCACTATTTATAGGGCTATAACATTATTACAAACATAATGAAAAGTAGAGGTTATGAATGTGGAGAGTGACTACTTATGGTGTATTCATAACATTGTTTAACTTATCTTATATTTCTCTTTTCATGTGATATCATCTTATATTTCGTAAAATAGAACAATTTTTCCAAAGAAAAAAATTAGTAGACAATAACGTCATTATGTTTAATATACTCCCTAAAGTTAGTTTATTTATTGATTTTAACTAAATTATTTGGCAATTTCACTTTCAAATTAACGAGGGTCGTAAACGAATTGAAACTAGTTACAGCAATTAGCTTCTCGAGATTCACTAGCTAAATCCATGAATTAAACCGAGCTTAAAGGGGCTTGCGACGAGATCAAACATAAGTGGAGCTCTTTAGTTAACAAACAAGTGATATATCTTGAGCGACCCTATTATTAAATAGACATATCAAGATATATATGGTTTATATACATTGCATTTACACAAGGACAAAAAAAAATATTTTTCGAGCATCCATACCAACAAACCCATACAAACCGACACATCATCACCATATCAGATTCCAAACATTTTTTAAAAACCCCAACTTTTTTCCACAACAACAAACCTACACAAACCTTATTAAAAATATTAAATATGTATTTATATTCTATAGAGAAAATTACAATTTGACTCCCTGTGATATATCGTCGGGAGATGGAATAGCCCCTGAAAATTAATTTGCGCATGTTGTGCACCTGTATTTCTCCGGTGGGTTCTTCCGACTCCTACCGTCAGTTGACTGTTGGTATTATAGTAATAATACCAACATATTAAGGGTATTTTAGTAACTTCTAATAAATAATAAATATAATAATTATAGTAATGATATGATATTGATAACATCAATTACTGGTCACCAACACACCTAGGGTTTCATCATCTCTTCAGCCACCTAACCCAACCATTTACAACAATGGTTTCATCATCTATTATTATTATTATTATTATTATTATTATTATTATGATCATCATCATCCCAGAGCATATATTCAGACTGTTGGTATTTGAGATATTTTATTTCCCGGATCTGGTGGTCAGTTCTCCGAGCATTCTCCGGATCTGGTGGCGATTGCTAGTGATGGTATTTGAGCCTCTTTCTATCTCCCGAGCATTCTTCGACCACGGCCGTCGACTTTGGTGTGCCGGTCCTTTGTTGACTATTTTGGTGGTACGGCGGTGCAGCCTTCCGTGAGATCCTTCGCCGGAGCATTACTAGCTTTGGTGGCCACGACACTCATTCTTTCCGGTGGACCCATTACTAGCTTTGGTGGACCCATCACTAGCAATCGCCACCATATCCGACGATCTAACCAAAGACCCACCAGCCACCTAACCTAACCATGTCACGAACCAGAGACCTGTTCGTGAGAGGCTTCAGGAAGAAAGGTACCATTCATCTATCCACTTACCTCAGAACCTACCATGTTGGTGATTACGTGGATGTTAAGGTCAATGGAGCCGTGCATAAAGGTATGCCGCATAAGTTTTACCATGGACGCACTGGTCGAATGTCACCAATCGTGCCATTGGTGTTGAGATGAACAAGCAGGTTAATCTATTATTATTATTATTTGATTATTATTGTTATTATTATGACAAGATTTGAAAAAGCCCAAAATTTATAAAATAGGGTTCTTGAGGATGAACAAGATGATGAAGATGAATAATATTTTGGGTTAGATGATGAAGATTCTGGGTTAGATGATGAAGATGAAGATATAGGGGTAAAATGATCATTTCAACTTTTTTTTGGTTAGTCAACACCGGTCAACTGACGGGAATGGCACAGACTGACTCGTCCAAAATATCACAGGCGTCCAAAATGCGCAATTTCTTTTTCAGGGGCTATATTCCATCTCCCGACGATATATTTCAGGGAGGCAAATTGGAATTTTCTCTATTCTATATGTATATATATTATGTGTGTATAAGACCATATCCAATAAGGAGTTTTTAGGGTAGTTTTTGGGTGTTTTTACACGTCATCAATTCTTTCTTATTGTGAGCATCATTTTTTAGATGTGTTTTTTGTATTGATTCGTGGGGAAGATCTCAAAGAATGGATAAATGGTCAAGAGGTAGGGCCAAAGGGTGGGGGGTTGGGTGATGAATTAAAAAAAAAATTAATATGTTTATGTAAAGAGAAAATTACCAAAAAAGCCCTTTTAAAGAGAAAGAAAACACCAAATAGTCCGTGAGATTTGAATTTCCCAAAATAGCCCTTCAAATTCCACGTCCACGTTAGTTTGTGATATTCCCTGTGAGTTTTCGTGAACGAATCAAATTCTGCCATGTGTGTTCCATTCCCACCTACCACACTATTTTTCACCCCAAATATGTCTGAAACGTAACTTTTGACATCAATATAACCTGAAGAAAACCAACTGTAACGTGATGTTTCAAGTTGTTTTTATCGGCAACGTGAGTTTTCAAAAAAGATGTTTTTGTGTTTTTTTAAAGTTCATCTCCAAAAATGAATTTCATTTGAATTTCGTCTTAAAAAAAATCTTCTTCATCATCTTGTTCATCTTCTTCTTCATATTCGTCTTCATCTTCTTCACCTTAATCATCTTTCACACCCATAAATCTTCAACCCAGTTACCAAGACTTGGTCTACTGGACCCCCACTTCAAAAAACCACGACGGTGGTGCGCCGCCGGAGTCTCACGCGCCGCCGTGGTCGTTGCGAGTGAGATAGGCTCACACTTCACATAGACCATTGCAAGGTCCGTGGAGAAATGGGTGTTTCGGGAATCAAAGCTTTTAGATGAAAAGATTGAAATATCAAATGGGGTTTGGAAGAAAATGATTTCTTTGATAGATGTGAAGTTTAGTCGTGAAGCCATTGATGCTGTGGGATGAAAAGAGAAGCTTTATATAATTAATGGTGGTAAAGAAGGTGTTGTTTATGATGTGAATTCCGATGAGTGGTTGCCGATGCCGGAGGGGATGGTGGGTGGTTGGATAGGTCCGGCGGCGGCGATGGATGAGGAGGTGATATATGAGGAGGTGAAATTAATATATATCATTTGTTTCATTTTTGAATCATTTTGTGTCAAGTTTTTTTTAGATAAAAGAATTCTTTTCATTAGTACTTTAGTTTTCGTTGAGGTTAAGGGTTAGATAGATTCATATGGTGATGATGTCGGTGGCCGGAAAGATGATGAAGGTGATAAATATGATGAAGAAGATGAAGATGTTCTAGGTTTTTTGAAATTTACAAAATTCATTTGAAATTCATCTAAGGAGATGAATTTCAAAATACCTTTAGAAACCATAAATTTGAAAACTCAAGTTGCCGATAAAACACTTATGTAAAACACTTATTAATATATTAATATTTTTAACATTTAATTTTTATAATTTCGATCCAATGAAAAAATTTGTATTTTAAAAATTTGTATTTAACCTTTAAGCTTTTATTTTTAAATTTTTCTTAAAATGAACAAAATTTTATTTGTCTACATAGTTTATTAAAATAAATGTAAAAGGTGGTAATGATGTGGCGATATTTTTTGGTGTTTTTGGATTTTCTTATTGGGAAAGTTTTTGAAGATTTTGAAGAATGAATGTTTTTCTGATGTGGCAGCTGACTAGGCATGTTTTTTAGTGTTTTTTAGATCCTTTATTGGTGATGGTCTAAGAGAGGTGGGGCCTACACTATATGTTTGCTTCAAGTTTGCATTGTCCATGGACTTGGGCACACAATGGTGAATTATTGCCACCATAAGTTTGTTGCATTGACACATCATCCAAACAAATAAAACCTTCATCCATTGTGGTTGCTCTAACATATAATCTTTGTAAAATTTAATTATATGCACTTTATTATACATAATTAAACAAATACGTTTATGGAAAAAAATAATAACTATGTATCTAGATAAAAAAGTAATAAATAACGAGCTGATCAGCTCGATCTATAGAAATAGAGATTAAAAGATCGAGCTTTATAAATAGAGAGGTTAACATGAGCCAAACTCGAGTTCCTTAATGAGCCAAATTCAAGCTTATTCAGTCTTGAACTGAACTCATTCTACAACCGCTCTATAAAGATAGTTTTTCTTATCAAAACATTTACTTAAGGGCAAGGAGTATCATACAACCGAAAGACATGTAATGAGTAAACACGTTTATTCAATATATGTTATATACATAATCTAAAAGAAATATCACATCATGCAACTTTTGTTTTGTACTTGTTGTAGTTCTTTTATAAATAACCCAAGATTCTTTAAACAATGGTTTTTGTTTTTAATATTAAACCTTTTTTTCTTAGCCACCGCCACAACCACCACACCCATCACCACAACCACCCCCACCACTGCCATCACCACAACAACCACAACCACCACCGGCAGCAGCAACACCAGCACCAGCACCTTCTTTGTTAGAAGATTTACCGTCTTGAGTAGGTTGATTATCGGCAGAATGATCACCACATACAAAAATAACCATAGATAAAATTGATATAGATACCACAATCATACATAGCATGAAGACAATATGTGAGCCCTGGGACTCGAGAATTTCGCCTCCTACATTGCCACCAAGATCAATCAACCGAGCCATGTGGTGCTATCAAATGGTGCAAGAGAAATGGTGAGCAGAGTATCTATTGATATAGTTGGATCAGTTTCCTGATTTACCTATGCTTTTAAATATGTGTATAGGAAGTTTGACTAGGTAATGAAGTCAATTACTTGTGCTGAAAGTAAGATAATCGATGCATAAATTGGGATTTTTTAAATACAACTTTGATTTGACAAATAGTATAATTATGATAAAAATTAAGTTTATGTATAGAGAACGTTGGATGATAGTTCAAGACAGGTTGACAATATTCAAGATGGTTTCTTAGTAGTTTCTTTGTTTTGACATGTGATTTAGTTTATATAAATTTATTATATATAGGTGTAAATCTACTTCTAAGGCTTGGAGGGTGTGCGAGTCGCACCATCGACTGGGGCACAAATTTTACATATATATGTTTTTTGGTGTTAAAATAAGGTTATTTGCAATGGTTTATAATGACATGCGCAGAATGGTTTCTGCTTATAATAAATCGGTAGATAAAAGTTTTATCCATGTACGCTAGCGAATAAAAATTTTTTCGTTAACGGGCCTTTTTATTTTGGCTCGACCGAGGTATTTAAATTCTCGGAGAATGCCTTGTTCTAAACTATTTAAAAGAAAACCATTTAATTAATTTTCTAGACTTCTAGCTTTCATTCCCTTGTTAACGCTTCATCCGTAATCAATGATGGTGTTTTGATATCCACCATTAAATTGTACCATCATTAAAAGGTCAAACAAATATACTTCTTAAGTCTTAATAACCATACTTAAGTAGTGCCAGGAGATGATTCTAGATAGGAACCACTTAACTAATTCTTGAAAACCATCTATAAAATTATCCTTATACTTTTCAATATCAAGGAAAGACATGCAATCATCTAGGGATGTGCATGCATAAGGCTAAGGGTAATGGGGTTTGGTTGAGACTCAAGTGAACTAATTAAAACCCGACACATAGGCGTTGACGTGGCACATGATCAAGCCCCTCAACCAAGCCCCGGAGGGTGTAATGGTCCAGGTGATCCGAGGCTTGATTGGATTTTTTTTAACACAAAAATACAAAATAAAAACAAAAACCTATCTTCTTCCTCCTCCCTCTCCAAACCACCACCACCGTCCACCCCTTCTTTCTCTCTCTACACTCCAAAACCACCACCATACCTTCACAACACAAAAACTCTCTCCCTCTCTCACACACACTGAAGTTCCGGCTAGAAACCACCACCTATCTTCACAACCCAAAAACCATCACCATACCTTCTCACAAGTTCCGGCCAAACGATCGGAACCGACGGTCACCACCAAACACGGTCCGGCCAGAAACCACCAGCTATCTATCTATCTATCTCCAACGGCTTTTTTTATCCACCCACCCCCGCGGTCTGGCTCGCCCCTCCCTTCGCGCCCCTGCTCGCATGAGGGGTGGTTATGGTGTGCGCGAGCCACGTTTGCAGCCACCTGGATCACCCCCCCCCCTCTTCCGCGCCCCATTACCCACAGTCTAAGGCCCTATTCTTATGATCAATTAATTATGAACCCAGCTCAATAGATCTCTTGTGTTAATTGTTTAACTTGTACCGATTCACTTCATAGATCTCTTGTATTCATTATAACTTGTAGTTTGTATACACCGGCATGTTTTTTTTGCTAGAAATTTGAACGTTTTTTAGCCAAACCGAAATTAAAAATCACCTCTGATTTTAACATAAAAACTTATCTTGTAATAGTGATTTAATGCTAAAATGTAAAGTATTGAATACTTGTTGCCGTCACATTATAACAGTCAAACAAAAGGGAGCTTTCGTGCATGCATATATACATATATTCCCAACAATTTTCAACGGGTGATTTAATAAGAATGTTTGTATTAAATTATTATAGATGTCAATTTAAATTTATAGAATAACTTAAGTATCCGCTAAGACCATAAGAAAACATTGATTCTGTGTTATTATATATGTTTTTATCGGTCTGGCCGGCCGGCCATTTAATTATACCTTTTGACTAGTTTAAAAGACTTCAGTTCAGCTAATTATCAAGGCCTCTCATACAACTATTACTCCATGATCAGTGTAGTTCTTGTTATTCTTATAGTAGTGTTTGTTCTAATCTTCATTTGCATGGTGTGTAAATGTGTACATAGTACCAACAAAAGCAATGAGGCTGGCAACGTTAACAAGGAAGGCGTAAAACGTGATGGTGGTGGTGGTGCGTGTGGTGGTGGCGGTTGTGGCGGTGGTGGATGTGATGGTTGACTATCCATGGAGAGCTAAAAGAAGATTAATTACAAGTGTGTTCTTCTCTTTAGTACTCATGAAAAGTTCAATAATGATGAGTTCCTTGTTTGTTTTATCCTGGAATAGTTTTAAAATGTTGTAGTCATGCTTTGTACAACATATTGCATAGTTTTATAATTACAAAATAAATAAAAATGATTTTATTTTCTTTTAGAACATGTTCATTTGGTCAAAGTTCGGAGTATGCTTATTTGTAATGTTTTATTTTAATAATTACCTAGTTATTACAAGGGTTTCAATCACTAACAGTAAAATTGGAAAGACCCATCACCTAGCTATGAGGCAATGATAGTGATGCGAAAGGAAAAAATAACAGAATTTCTAGGTACGCCGTGAGTTTTTCTAAAAAATACCATCATTTTTTTGTCTTATTATGGCTTTTTTCTTTCCATTTTTTGTTGTTTTATATAAAAAAATTGTTTTTTATTTATTAATAATAAATAGTTGTTATTAATAATTAGCTCGATTTCTAATAGTTCGTTCAAAACAATAAACACATAGATACACCAAAACATGTATTTTATACAAAACAACGAGTTCGTGCAACTAAAACAATAAACACATAGATACACCAACACACATGACATGTTTGTCTTTTTGCGTTTGTTTATAACTTATGTATGTATATATGGAACTTGAATTTTTATTTTAGGCCCTTAAAATTTTTGGGCCTTATGTATGATCCTTGATCGATACAGAACAATGAAAAAAAAAAACAAACACAATGATATTAAGCAATGAGCAAACATTATAAAATAACACAATGAAAAAAAAATACTATGTTAAAATATAATTTGGTAAAACATAATATAGTAAAACACAATGAAGAAAAAACACAGTCTGTAAAACAAAATGGCCATAAAAACACAATTTGTAAAACACAATAAACAAAAAAAACACAATGTATAAAACCCACTATTTAAAAAAAAAAAAAATTGTATAGCAATATATGACACTAATCTTAAAGATAAAGAAAATGCTCGTTATTATGGTGAATCTTTTTTTCAAAAGACGACGTTGTATAAGAAATTATGGACATTTTAAAATGATGGAGGTAATTGCCATATGCATTCCATTGGAGAGAGAACGTAAGCAATATGTTCTTCACTACATTTTATCTTTAGTTTTCTCCCAAACTAATCTCAAACTTTTAACATAAAATCAATGAACTAGATTGTTTCTTATCCTTCTTACAAATATCATTCTTCTAATTTTAACTTGACCCATCTCCTCTATGCTTCTAAAGTTTGGCTCAACTTAATTTGATTAGGAAAATGCGATCGACACGGCTTAGGAGGTGTTTCGAATTGCTTATTTTATGCAACTTATGACATATTAACATTTGAAAAAGTTAAAAGGTGTTTGGGAATGTCGGTTATTATGAGGGGATAAGTTAATAAGTTACAATATTAAAACTTATTAACTAATTATCCCAAAAGTTATAAGGAGGTAAAATAAGGAATTCCAAACACCCCTTAAGCTTTTATATTTATTTTTTATTGTGCTTTTTTGTCTAGCTCAAAAGTTAACTCTGGGCTCAATTTACACACATACGCTAGCCGTGTGTGCCACTCTGAGAGTCGCAATCGCTACGTGTAGAGCACGACAAAAGGATGACTGTCAAGTCGTAACTACAGATAAATGATTGACAAATAAATGATTGTTTTGGAATCTAGCCACCAATATTCGTAACCACAAATAAATGAATGACACTAATCATCAAAAGTAGTATCAAATTATATTTAGGCTAGATATTGGGAAAATTCCCAAATAAATATTTATGAAAACAAATTTCAAGTTTTAGCTATCATTTCCAAAAAATTCTAAAAATAGTTATTATAAACTAGTTGTTACGAGTATATTATAATAACACACGAGTAGTTTGTAAAGCCAATTAAAACATGTCATGTTGTCATAAACTAACCATAATGAACATGTTCACTA